>NC_056745.1:361268106-361433396 GCF_019279795.1 Protopterus annectens
AAGAGTAGTCTGTACTCGCTCAGAGGTGCCTCCAGTACTGTTCTCCATAAGTCCATCTTCATCATCTCTCTAGATGAAAGAGTCTTCTCTAAAATCTCTTCATCCTCCTGGGACAACCCCACCATATTCCCTCTAAGCTTTCTATCCTGATACAGTATAGAAGGAGTTGCTCTTCTCTGCTTGGTACAAGGCACCCACCTCAAATTTAATTTTAGGATAAAAACTGCACTTGAATTCCGCTCTCATTGTTTTGCCCCTGGGAAGAGTCTACTTGGCCCCCAAATCGCAGGGTTGGGGAAGGGGCTCTCTTCCTCCCAAGCTCACAGTGTGAAGTAGAATTCACTTAATTGTAGATCCATCCTCTACAGCCTTCAAGTAATTGGGCTTCTTCCCATTTAGGTAGTTCTGTGTCCTGTCACTGAGTAATGTGCACCCCGTTACAAGGGCAGTTATAGCAAAAACTGCAAAATCACAGCCACAGCATGATCAGTCATTTAACTCTTTAGACCTAATACATTGCCTGTTTAATGTTACTAGAGATCATCAACTCCTTTTTTCCCATTTTCTGCATGAGGTCAGGGTGTCATGTTAACTGTCACTATCTCTCTCGATTCAGTGCCACACTCCTGCCTTCTTTGCCATTCATGCCTGTCTGTCACAGATTTCTCACACAGTCCATCCACCTCTTGGTTGGATGCCCTTATTTCCTTTTACCTTCTTCCTGTTTTTTCCGAATCTTTTTCAACAGATTGTCTTTTGCTTTTCTGCACTTGTCCAAACAGCTGTAATCTGTTCTATCTGAACTTTTCTGCAGTTGGTGCTACTTTGGCTTCTGCTCTTATGTCCTTATTTCTTTGTCTGTCCCACAGTGTTCATTCTACCACCCATCTCGAGCACTTAATTTCCATCATCTCTAGCTTCCTCATCTGCTCTGCCTTCACTGCTCAGATTACTGTACCACACAGTTGTACTGGTCGCACCACTGTTTTGCACACCTTATTTTCAATTTCTTTGACATTCGTCTGTCATACATTGCATTTGATACTCTTATGCCAGTTGGCTGCAGCCCCTGTGATTCTAGCTTTTTCCTCTTCATTCAGACTTGCCTTCTCTTCAACCACCCTTCCCAGATACTTGAAGCTGTTAACCTGTTCCACTGTCTTTGCTTCTGTCTCAATTCTCAGCTTCTTCTGATTTCCCCAATTTGCTGCCATTACCACGGTCTTATCTGTACTTAGTTTTATCCCATGTGCCTTCAGTTTTTCATTCCATTCCTTTACCCTTTGCTGAAGTTCTTGCTTAGTCTTCCTGTAATGCCACATTGTCTGCATGCAGCAACTTTGTTGATCTGTCCCCTGTGACCTTGTTTGCTAATGTAATTTATCACCAGTATGAAGAGTAGTGGGCTCAGAGAGGAAACCTGATGCGCACCCACTCCCACTGGGAATGCCTTTGTGAGACCGAACACTGATCTTTCTTGAATCATTGGATCTTTGTACAGAGCCTGCAGTAATTCTATCAGTGTTTCTGGGACGTCAGTGCACTGCAAGACTGCCCAAATCAGCTTTCTCAGGACCTTGTCGTATGCTTTCTGCAAGTCTAGGAATGCCCAGTTGGACATCATTTGTAGCTTCCTCTCAACTATCTGTCTTATTGCAAACACTGGGTCATTGTGCTGTATCCTGATTTGAACCAAACTGCACCTCTCCCATCTTACTTTCTACAACTCTGCATATCCATTTATTAGTAACCCTCTCCAGAACTTTCATGCAGTGTGACAGGAGTTCGATACCTTTGTACTGCCCAAAGTTGTGGATGTCCCCTTTGTTCTTGTACACTTGCACAAGTCTGAGAATTCTCCAGTCAGCTGGGATAATACCTTTCTCTCCACACTTTTATGAATACCCTCAGGAGCCATTTCTTCTGTGTCTCACCCAGCATCTTTATCATATCTGTTGTAACTTCATCTGAGTCTGCTGTTTTCCTTGACTTCATTTTTCTTAGCACTATTCTTACATCTTCTAGAGTGTGCTCGTCTTCTCTTTGTAGGCTGTATCTGGGGCAGTACAGCTTCTGTGTGGTTTTCTTTATTCAGAAGCTGCTGGAAGTACTTCTTCCATCTGTCATTGATGTTGTGCGGACTGGTGAGCAGCTTGTTGTTGGCATCCCTTATGAAGAGTGTCTAATTATCTTCTTTATCTTTCTGTCTTTGCCTTGCAACCTGATAGTTTATGTGACACCTACTGAGTCACTTTTCAGAAGCGGTAGAGTGCCTCTGATGCCCTGTTCTTTGCTATTGTAACCAGCTCATTTCTTAGCCTCTTTGTTAGCAAGCAGTATTCCTTCCTAGCCTGGTCTGTCTTTTCTATCTCCCACTTTTCCTCCTTTCTTTTGATGACTTCCTGGACTTCCGCATTCCACCACCAGCTTTCCTTATGTACCTTATTTCCATACTTGGCTTGGCCACGCATCTGTTCTGTATTCCTCAAACATGCTGTTTTGAGATGCTGCCATTCTTCAACTCCACCTATTTCTTCCACTTCTTGAGGTGATAAAACCCCGAATAATTCCTTGAACTGTTGTACTTTCTCTCCAGTCAGCTTTAAGGTCTTCAGCCAGGTCTCTATTGACTTTGGAGCCTTATCTGACCACTGCTTGCAGCCGATTGCGGTAACCAGTGGTTTATACTATGGACTTACTGTTTCACGGTGGATAACTTTGGAATTACTGATTCTACACCAGTGCTTTTTCCTTACCAGGAGGATGTCTACCTGAGTTGCATGCTGACCATTCTTGTATATGATCTGGTGACTTTCTCTTTCTGAACCATGTGTTGGCTACTGTCAAGCCATTTTCCAGACAAAAGTCTAAAATGGCCTGTCCTTTATTCCTGTTGCTCCACCCTTGTGGACCCAGGCAGTCCTCATATCCTGTTCTACCTTTTCCAATATGTGCATTCAAGTTACCCATTATCAACTTCAGTTTATATTGTCCTGCTTTTTCTAGTAGGTCTGCAAATACTGTCTGAATGTACTCTTAACTGTCACAACTCTGCTCTGAGGCATAGGCTGGAGTCTGATTGCCATGAGTCTCACTAATTCTGATCACATCCCTCACTGCCATTTTTGAAGCCGCTCCCTCACCACTATTCCCACACCATTTGTAGGTTGTCGTCCTCCTGATTAGTAAACTGTGAATCCCAAGCCAAGTGCCTTGCTGTACTGCCCTTCCATCTTGTTTCTTGGATACATAGGATGTCCAGCATCTTGCATACCGTCATGTCATCCACTTCCAAGCTCCATCCTGTCAGTATACTTACATTAAGACCAACAATTCTTAGCTCATATTTGGCATGTTGACTGGTTTTGCATCCGGCTTTCACTCAACAGAGCTATCCCAAGTAACCCAGGCTGGGCAACTGGACACTGTACAGCCAGTAGCTTATTGACCCAGGGCTGTTGGGCTTTATAGTGAGCATATACTGGCCAGTAGGGACACATCCACCCCTCCAGAGCTGCAATCCTCATAGTGTAGTCAAGGGATTCCCTTCTATCCCTTCCATTAGCTAATCTAGTACGCATTTCACTGGCTTCCTGTGAAAAATATGAAACTCGCTCTTGTCAGTCAGGACACTTTGAAAAATAAACTTGTGCTCAACAAGCATAAAAATCTCCAGCAAATTCTGAAAACCTGTCACATCTTTAAACTGTCTTGTAATGGGAGGTGCATACCCAACTTCATGCTACTTGCATATGCTAACTCCATGATTGCTGTAATTCAGATCAGGAGGAATGCTAAGTAGTACTGCAAGGTACATGAGCCTCAGAATTAATCTACTTCCTCCTATTCATACTGTTAGTTTCACTGGTATAAGTATCACAGTTATGATGCTTATAATTTCAACATGCACCCATTTTCACTAAAAGCTTTACTTTGTATGTAATAGAAAAAATACAGCTGGGAAAGAAGACTGCTAAGAACATGGGGGAGGAGGTCCTCCAGGACCTTGTACCCCCAGCTTTTAAAATTCTCTGACCAAAATTTGTATCTCACCCAGGTCATGGTGTACCTTACCTTCAAAGCAGTTAAGTTCACGTACTCTTGATAGTCTGAACCAGCTATTGAGAGAGAACATACTGCTGCTAGGATTCTCTACTGCCCTGTTCTTAGAAAATAAAATGGGCTTGGAACAGGCAGTAGTTCAAATAAGTGTACCAGGTATCGATTCACAATACACAGAGGTTGCCCAAGCACAGTCTGTTCAAAATCTATAAACAGAGAGCTAAATCCAAATGTAGAAATTCAAAGTGCCTTTATTTATTCATACTTTAGAACAGAGTCACCTGACCATGTTCACAGAGAGACAGACAGAAACACTCTAAAATTTATAACCATCCCCTAAATGAAAAGCCTCTAGACAAGTCCGCCTAGCAAATATGAACCCCAAACAATACAGACCAATAAGGGATATTAACTTCCATCTGTATCTGCCCTAAAACAATGCATGCCAGCATCTGCTGTTATTTAACAACTGAAACAAGAAAAAAAACACATCAGAATTCACTGCCCCCCACCCAAAAAAAAGTAAGATTAATTTAATCATGTATAGTTGCAGTATTTAAGGGAGTGAAACTTTCCATTCATAAAATCGGTAACGCTTTAAAAGTTTAACAAAAACCTGCCTGTAAATTGTAATCTTTGTAATACAGGAAAAAGTTGTGTTGCTTAGCAGACAATAAACTCAGCATGTTCCAGAATCATTTTTGGGTACCGTGGTACTGTATCATTTTATACTAAAGTGTATACACTTTCCATAGAACAGAGACTTTAATGAGCGTCCGCATTCTGTGTAACTATATTGCCCATAATAAAAAGAGAAACCTAGACTGTGCTATGTAATGGCACAGCATACTTGGAATGCTGATGCAAAAAGATCACAGGGTACGTGTGGTCAGT
Organism: Protopterus annectens; assembly: GCF_019279795.1. Classification (NCBI taxonomy): domain Eukaryota; kingdom Metazoa; phylum Chordata; order Ceratodontiformes; family Protopteridae; genus Protopterus; species Protopterus annectens. Next base: position 361,273,063 of record NC_056745.1, read on the forward strand.
GTTTGAGTTTTATCTGGCGGTGCTGCATATTGAGTGATGATGTTTTGGTGTATGAAACTTAAATACAGGGAAAAGGTGAGTTTTATGTTGATTTTTTCACCTTTTCCCTTTTTTCAAGTTTGTAAGATCTTGGAGTTAATATATATGTAGAGACTGATGGTGTGGAGGCTTAACCCCTTCAAAAATGTGATCTGATGTCCTTTTCATTCTTCCTCACTATTGGGTTACGAATCTGATCCTCGGATCTAACTCGGCCGCATTTATATAGACTAGGATTCAAGTCTTGAGCTCCTCCCTGTACCCATAATGCTGTACCTTTAACCCAGCCTCCTCAGGTCTTTTGCTGCCAGCAGTGACAGATGTGGTTTTTCTTGGTCTCGAGTTCGAGAGCGATAGTGTTGGGATTCCTTTAACTTCCTTTCAGCTAAGTCAGTTTTTTCCTATTAGTTATCTTTTCTCTTTGTCCTCCCCTCCCATTAGTTTTCACAGGTGTTAGGTGTAAAAGTACAGTTTTCCCTTCCCTGTACTTTGGGCCTTAGCCCTTTCTAGTATTTTCATTTTATGTTTGCTATTGTGGTAGTTCTCCAAAAAAAAAAAAAGAAGGTGTAGTTAGAGTTCTTGTTGTGTTAGTGATTATAGTGTTTTCTGTGTGTGTGCTTTACATTTGGTGCAGTCATTATGCTGAAGAAACCAACTGGGTTTAAGCAGTCCTCAGAATTTGGGCATAAGATTCCCCATTTTGATGTGCACAATAGATGTGTGTTTGCCTAGGGCCAGAGCATCTTAGGTTGGCTTGTAAGATTTGTGAGGGATTCAATCCCAGAGCTATTGCCGACTGCAAGAATAAATTGATACTCTAATGGCTTTTACTTCCTTCTGATCTTTCTTCTCCAGGAGCTCAAACCCCATTAAAGAGTGTGATAGGATATTTGGACCCCAAGAAACACCCTCACAAGTCCTCAAAAGCTTCTTCGGAGCCACTCTGCAAGTTACTGAAGCTTTCAGATCTGACAATCTCAGACCCTAGGCCTACTTCTGCTCCGGTGGATCCAGAGCTCTCTTCTGATCCAACCATTACTCCTGCATCGAGGGGTTTATCTAGACCTTCTACTTCTGCCTCGAATCCTATGTTCTCAGATCCAAGGACATGCAGTTGGACCCCGGAGTTCTCCATCAGGTCAGTGTCTTTGACATTGCCTTCTAAGGTTTTGCAGACCCCGACACGGCATTCTAGGAGCCTATCTGAAATTGATGTGAACAGTGTGATATGACAGATCCTCAAGACATAGATCCAGATGGGAGTTTTGCCTACTGTATCACCTCTGGGATCTGCGAGTGTCCCTATCACAGTGCAGTCTTTCTCCAGTCCAACCAACAGTATCAGAGCTCCAGGATTATAGCCACTTGAGAGAGTCTGTGTCGGATCCAAGGAGCCTTCCTTCCTCGACTCAGTTACCCTGACTGCCTCTGTTCCAATGCCATTGGATCATAGTGGGTCTTTGATTAGAGATGTTCCCATCGGGATCTAGTGGGAGGGACTCAGCTCCATCCTTATCGTATTCATCCCTTCCCCTTGGTGCTTTGGCATGTCATAGCTCTGGTCTGATTCTGTCTGGGGACCATGGATCTAAGGTTCCTAATCTCTCTTACTCAATTGTTTCAGCTCCAGGGAGTTGGGGAGGGATTGTCCGGGTGGTCTGTTGGCATTCCAGGTTGTAGAAAGGGTCCTATCCTCTTATGGAGATCCAACCTCTATAAGCTATAATCCTCCCAGTCATCCCTCAATGGATCGGAGAACTGAGCTCATCATAGCTGTCCAGGGTCAGCCCACCCCGAGAAGCTACCAAACTCTTCCCTTAGAAGGAGTCCCTTCTTCCAAGACCTCCCCTGAACATCCCACAGAGGAGAGATTTCTTGTAAGAAGACATGCAGGAGGAGGCACATTGACTCCCCCTTGGAGGCCCTTACCAAGGGCATTGAGTTTGATGAGGGAGAAGGATGTCTCCTTTGGAGACATTGTAGAGATTCTGAGGAAAGAGGTGGTTGGTCGGCCCAAAGTCCTTCTCCTGAATAGTCTGTGTTTTTGGAGGCTTTCGGTCCGGACCCATCTATGTCCTGAATGACTCCTCCCCCCTCCCCAGCAGATGAACTCATGGATTTAGTATCCTGCCAGGCGGAAGGAGCTGGATGCTATCGAACCGATTCCCAAATGACCAGGTAAGTTTTTGTCTCCCCCTAAAGATTGACCACACTGCACTAAGGGTATACCAGTAAATGCCATGGTTGTTGCAGAAGCTACAAAAAGGAGATAGCTGAACAGAGATCCACTGTCTGCCAAACAAGGAGTCCAGGATGATGGGCAGGTTTGATAAGCATATTTACACCTCGGCCACCTTTTGACTGAGAGCATTTAACTACCTGGCACACTGGTCAAAGTACTTTCTGACTCTCTAGCAGGGACCATGTCGGCAGAGGACTTCAAGAACATATCTCCCTGACTGGCTACTCTTTCTTCCCGGTCTAATTCCTGCATGAGGCTCATATCCCATTCTGAGGAGGGCAACTGAAGGGCAGCTGGCTCAGGTACTGCTGTTAGAAGACATGCCTGGATGAGGCTTTGTGACTTCGTGGAACCCTTCAAGGCATTCTTTAACACCCCCTTTGATGGCTCCATTTTGTTTGGGCCATCCATCAAAAGGTACCCTAACCTGCTGTGAACAGGAAGGGAAGACCCTGTCTGCCATCAGTGTCGCCCCTCAGCATACTTTTTCCAGAAGTCAGCAAGATGGCAATAAAACCTGGTTCCAGAAATCCCAGGGGCCTTTCCAGGATCAGTGCGGGAATTCTTCCTCCAGGGGCAGAGGGGGAAGTTTTAATGGGAGACGCCACCCCAGGGGCAGAGCGGGACCACAGAATCAGGGCTTTAGAGAGCCTTTCTCTGACAAATCCTGTCAGCACTCCTAAAGTTCTGCCTGACTGCTCAACTCTGGAGGCAGTTGGGTGTCATTTTTCTCTACACCCAGACACCTGGACCACTCTAACAAAAAATACTTTGGTGCTAAGGATTATATCCAGCGGTTATTATAGTCCTTTTTTTCCTTCAAACTTCAAAGACACACAAGAAACTCCCCGACGTTTCACCCAGTCAGAGGGAGTATGCTGTACCAGAGATTCAAAAACTACTGCAAAAAAGAGTCATCCAAGAGGTCTCGACCAAACAAAAATTATTCAGAACTTACTCCCACTTCTTTTTAGTGCCAAAGAAAACCGGGGACCTGGGACCCATTCTGGATGTAAGCAACCTGAATTTGTTTTTAAAGAAAGCAAAGTTCCGGATGGTTATGGTTCAGTCAATCTTACCGCTGTTGCGAAAGGACAATTGGATGTGCTTGGTAGATAGACGCTCCAGGAGTCATCTGTGCTTCAGACTGCAAGCTAGTCATTACCAATTCAAGGCTCTGCCCTTTGGACTCACCACAACCCCCAGGGTGTTTACCAAGTGCATGACAGTAGTCGCAGCTCACCTGAGACTGAAAGGATTCTAGGTGTTTCCATGTTTGGACGACTGGCTTTTGACTACCTCAACCAGGCATCAACTTAATCAAGCCAGAGATTGCTTGTTTCAGATATCCAGTCCTGTGGGCATTACCATAAACCTAGTGAAATCTAACCTATCTCCTATACAGAGTTTGGAATTCACTGGGGCTCCTCTAGACACGTTATGTCAAATAGCATTGTTACCCCCTCACCACATATAAACGTTAAGAGACCACGTTCGAGCTGTCTTAGATCTTCCATCCCCACCGATAAGACTAGTACTTCAAGCTTTTGGGTCCATGGCAGCTGCCATCACTCTCTTCCCTTTCACAAGGTTTTTTTATACAAATGCTTCAATGGACCTTGGCTCGTCAATGGTCTATTCTTTACCAGCCTCTATCTGTTCCTATCAGGTTTACTCTGGTTTGCAGAAAGCATCTTTGATGGCGGCTTCTTTCGGACGAACTAGCAATCGGCAAATCTTTCCTTCTCCCTTCCTTGACAGCCACAATGTCCATGGAGGCTTCCCAGTTGGGGGGGTGGCATTTCAAGGGAAAGATGGTCCAAGGCACATGGCCTCACATAGAGACCAGATTGCATATCGGCAGTCCTCCTCACATTGCAAGCCTTTCAGGACATTCTTCCTCTAGGAACTGTTGCAGTTCACACAGGCAATATGTCAGTAGTCTGTTATATCAACAAACAAGGAGAAACCCATTCGTATCTGTTTTGCAGAGAGGCCATGGAGGTCTGGGAATGGGCAATTTCTTCAGACCGCTTACTATTTGCAACTCAGATACCAGGGAAGTCCAGCATTCTTGCAGACAAACTCAGCAGGTCCATTCTGACTCCTCACGAGTTTTCCGTCAGTCAGTAGCAAACTTGATTTTCAGCCATTGGGGAACAACAAATGCAGCAGGTACTTCACTCTGATAACCCCTTCAGGGAAGTCCCCGAGGGATGCTGTAGTTCACGATTGGCCCTCTTGTCTCTTCTACACTTATCCTCCTCTACCTTTGATCCTGAAGTTTGTACAGAAAGTAAAACAGTTGAAGACTTCAGTAGTCCTCATTGCCCCTACTGTCTTCATCAGATTTGGTTCCACTTTCTCTGGTCTCACCTAAAATATCCTCCATGGATACTGGAACCCAGACAAGACCTCCTCCTTCACCCATCAGAGGGTCATCACCTCAGTCTACACACCTTCAAACTGACCTCTTGTTTTCTCCAGTTCAAGTAATTGTACAGAGGTCCAGACTTGTTTCCCGTTTGAGACATTGCACTAGCTTCCCAAAAAACTAATGAAAAGGTTTACAGAAGCAAATGGAAAATATTTGCTTTATGAGCATCCAAAGAGAACATTGATCATTTTTAGCTCCAGTCTCAGCCATTCTTCTTTGCTTGCATCTTTCTTTAAGGAAGGAGCCAGTTTTTCTTCTATTAAACATCAACTGGCAGACATATCAAACTTTCATGAAGGGAATTTTTTCAGCTGTCCCACTACATCGAAATTGTGTAAGGCTTTCATGAAGGGAATCTTTCTGCTCAGACCTCCAGTAAAAGATTCTTCCCCTCCATGGATCTCACCGTCGTTGTACAAGGCCTAACTCAAAGCCCTTTGAACCAGCTAGTGATTGTAAAAATGAAAATAACTTTCTTGGAAAACTTTTGGTAGCCATCATGTCAGCAAAAAGAGTTTCTGAAAGTCAGGCTCTATCTTCTAAACCACCTTATATTATTTTTCATAAAGACGGTATCCTTTTGTACCAATCCCTCCTTTATGCCTAAAGTAGCCAGAGAAACTAACTTAAAACAGTCCATAGAATTGCCAGTTTTCTTTCCAAGTTTTTCAAACAAGGGGAACATATGCTACATCTTCTTGATGTTCATAGGCAACTATTTTTTTATCTTCACAGGACAAAACATTGTAGAAAGACTGATCAACTAATTGTGTCCTTTTCGCTAAACCGCCTACGCCAAGCAGTCTCTGAAGTTACTGTAACTAAATGGATCACCGACTGCATTTCTCTAATCGATTCCAGAAATAGGCTACAATTGCTTTGTCCTCCTAAAGCCCATTCAGCTAGGTCTATGGCTGTGCCATCTGCTTTTTCCCTCAGAGCATTAACTGACAATATTTGTGCCGCAGCCACCTGGTCAAAAACTCATACCTTTGTGACACATTACAAATTGGGCATTGTCTCCAGAAGCAGAGCTTCCTTTGGTTCAGCAGTGCTCTGACACATCCTTCCTTGAGGCCACCCAAGGGTTATATAGCTGGGGACTCTGACCCAGTAGTAAGGTAGAATGAAAAGGACAACATCAGATTTATAAGTTCTGTACTTACCATAACTTGGCATCTGTGTTGTCTATTTTCATTCTTCCTCACCTTCCCTCCCAACCATCTCCCTACCTAGTGGCTTTAGAAGACCTGCGGATTTCTTGAGAACTTCATGTTCCTAGTTGGAGCCTCTGGTTTATTTCCTTCTTTTCTGTCATTACTATGCACTTCTTAAACATTTAGGCAGCAAACTCAATCTGAGGAGGCTAAGTTAATGGTAAAGCATTATGGGTAGAGGGAGGAGCTCAAGACTTGGATCTTAGTCTGCATAAATGCAGCCGAGTCGGATCCAAGGATTGGGCCCATAACCCAGTAGTGGGGTAGAATGAAAATGGACAACACAGATGCCAAATTACGGTAAGTACATAACTTATAATTTTTAGTGTTGTGAAACATTTGGAGTGTCACTGTTTTGTGTTTGTGTGATGTTTTGCTCAGTTATATTTTTTATCTGTGATTAATCCTGTGTTGAGTAAAAGGCTGTGATTAATTATACTGTATCCAAAGTAAAAGTTTGGACTCAAAATACTTAGAATGTGGATGCTGTTTAAGTCCTCCACTCTGACCAAACAGCTTTGTGCCATACATTCTGTAGGGGGGCACACTTTTATCCAAACCTGCTGAAAATGAAGGCTTGTCCTTACCACCATAATTGAAAGGAAAATACATATTACATAGGCCATATACATGTACCTAGGAGTATGTGCAGGAAGCCTTTAGCAATAGGAGAAACTCTTTCAGTAGCCTGTAGTGTCAATCTACCAAACCAGTAGACTATTTAAGCCAGTGTTCATTCACTATACTCAACGAATGTCCATGTCTGCTGTTTTCCTTCTACAGCCGTTTTCTCTTTACTTACTGCTAACTCACTAGCAAATCTGATGAAACTGTAAAGTTCTTCCAGTGGCAGAGTTCAATCATCTTATCAAGCAGTCTTGCATTCAAGTGTCCCTTGAGCCTACAACAGCAGATGTTAAGTTGTCTATCTCGCCTTCATTCTTGCTGGATGGGTTCGGAGCCGACCTCGGCTCCGACTCGGCCACTCTAAAAGCTCGAGAGTTGGTTCCACCGGCTCGAGGCTCCCCCTATATCCCACAATGCTAGGCGAGAGTTACCTCAGATCTCGTTTGCCGCTACAGCTTCGAGGTTGGTTTTCTACCGGTTCTTGGTAAGTGACTTTTTCTTGTGTAATTTAGTCTTTCAAAACCCCTTTATTTTTAATATATTCACTTATTTCCCTTAGTTTAGAAATATTTTTATCCCCTTCAAAAAATTTCCGTTTTTTCCCTCAAGAACCTTAGGTTCTTCCCTTGGGCCTACAGGCCTTTTCTCTTCCCTAGTGGAGTGTGTGTGTATTATTTTATTTTAAAATCCTAGTTAGTGGTTTTTATTATAATTTAACTTGACAGGGTGTAACTAGTGTGTTTGTTTACACCTGTTTAAAAATGTCCAAAGAAGCAAAGGTCTCCGGATTCAAGAAGTGTGATGCGTGCTGTCAGAAAATGTCTCTGACAGACGCTCACACTTCTTGTGTCTACTGTCTGGGGCCTTTGCACCTGCAGGACTCCTGTGCTGTGTGCCATGGCTTCAGCCCCAGGGTCCTGCAGGAAAGAAAAAATAAATTAATACTAAGAGGCTTACTCAAGCCAGAGGATTCCCTATCTGTTTCAACAGGGAAGCCCTCTAAGGCATCTAGGTCTTCGGCTCCGACAACTGAGCCGAGACCTAAGGTTTCTCAACCTCTGCCTTCATCGGCTCCGGCTGGAGCCGATAAGTCTCAGTCCACAGTTTCTGTGGCTCCCTCGGCTCCGGCCGGAGCCGAGGTAGTAGAAGTTCCCGTGTCGGCTCCGACCAGACCTTCGGAGCCGACAACTAGGAAGAGGTCCAGGTCACCATCTCTTGGCTCCGTTCATTCGGCTCCAGGATCTCCCCTGCTGTCTGAACGGAGCCAAAGATCTCACTCCTCTAGGTCATCGAGGCTGTCGGATCATGACCTTCAGAGGGTAGTGAGTCGACTTCTTAAGTCCGAGGCACTGGCCCAGATGCTTCAGAGCCCGACTCATCAGTCGATGCCTGCCCCGGTCCATCAACATATTCCTCCTTCGACTCTTTTGAGCTCGGAGCCGGGTCGCGTCGGAACCGAGACTGTGATAGCGTCGGAGCCGATACAATTGTCTTCGGCTCCGTCGGCTCCGGATTCTTCCTTGGAAGAATCTCGGCGCCGGACTTCCCTCGTCGGCTCCGAGGGGGTGAGTGGCATCGGACCCTTGTCCGACCCCCCCTCTCCCTCTCGGTGCTTCGGCGCTGGTGAGTTCGGCTCCGACATCGGCCTCGGAGCCATCACTGTCGGTGCCGAGGGGGGTTCTTAGCTTCTCGGAGCGGGGACCTCTGGCTGTGCCTGACAGGGGTGCATTCGAGGTCATGCGGAGTGTGTTAGAGCCTGGCTCTACTCCACAGTCGGCTCCGCGCCCCTCCCTCTATGGTGCCTCAGGCTAAGTCGACTCACTCCCTCATCCCGGACCGCAGAGAGCCGGCTCCTCAGGAACCCCCTGTGGGGATTTCATCCTCTTCCGAGGCCTCTCCTGATTTGGCAGAAGAGCCCCCTCGGAAGAGGAAGTGTAAGAGGAAACACATTGACTCACCTGAGTCCATCACATCAGACACAGATTTGGATGATTCTGAGGGTTCCCCCCGTTCCCCTTCTGAAGATGTCTCATTTGCAGACATTCTGGAGATCCTGAAACAGAGGGGAAATTGGCCAGCCCTCAACCCTTCGGAGGACGAATCTGTGTATCTTGAGGCATTTGGCTCTCGTCCTTCCACCTCCTGGGTGTCCCCCCCCTTTGACCCCCTCATGCAGGTGGTTGCTAAGAAGGCATGGACTGCTCCTGATTCAGTGGACCCCACTCCCAGGAGACCCTCCAAGTTCATAACAGCACCAGCAGACAAACAGTTCTTAACAAAAGGAGTTTCTGTGGATGCTATGGTGGTAGCTGCTGCCACTAAGAAGGAGCTAGCTGATCCTTCAGTACCTGTCCATCCACCTAACAAGGAATCTAGGTCCATGGACAGGTACGGGAAGCGGATGTTCTCGTCAGCGACATTTACCATGCGTTCGCTGAACTACCTGTGCCATTTTACTCGTCTTCAAAGGGACTTGATCAAGGAAGCGAGTGAAATGTTAAAGGACCCTACAGCTGCGGGTTTCCAAGATAAGATGAACACGCAGCTGGCTACCCTTAACTCCATAACCAACTCCTCCATGCGCCTTCTTTCTTACGCGGCTGATGGAGCGAGCAGAGCCGCAGGGACAGGTGTGGCCTTACGTAGGCATGCCTGGATGCGGCTATGCAATTTTGCGGACCCCTTCAAGACGTCTTTCACGAACTCCCCGTTTGATGGATCATCCCTCTTTGGTCCTCAAGTGAAAGAGACCTTGACTAGGTGCGAATCTGATGGCAAGACCCTTTCTGCCGTCGGAGTCCGTTTTTCTACTCCTTCTAGGCCTTACCCCAAAGGCCAGAAAGGTGGAAAGATGTGGTTCCGTAAACAATCTCTAGGGACTTCGCCTGACGCACAGAGTCGTTTCCCCGCCAGAGGCAGCGGCGGGAATAACAATGGTAGACGTCGCCCTAGGGGCAGGGGGGGTCCGCAGAACCAGGGCAATCGGGAAGCCTTCCCTGACAAGCCCTTTCAGCATCCCTGAGGTGTTGCCCGACTGCCCATCTTCGGAGGCAGTCCGGGGAAGATTGTCACTGTACCCAGAAGCCTGGCTATCCCTGACTCAAGACAAATGGGTACAGTCCATCATTTCCGAAGGCTATTCTATCCCCTTTCTTCGCATTCCAAATCAGTCAAAAAAATCCCTTCCAGATGTTCCACCCGCTCAAAGGGATCTAGCGGTTTTGGAGATTTCAAAACTGCTTGCAAAAAGAGCAATTCAGCCAGTTCCAGCAGACCAGCAAGGATCCGGAATCTACTCAAGGTTCTTTTTAGTTCCAAAGAAAACAGGGGACTGGAGACCAATTTTGGATCTCAGTGTCTTGAACAGATCAGTCAAGAAAACAAGATTTCGGATGGTCACGCTGCAATCCATCCTTCCCCTTTTGGGCAAAGGAAACTGGATGTGCTCTATAGACCTTCGGGATGCGTACTGTCACATAAAAATGAACAGACGCTCCAGAAGATTTCTCCGCTTCAGGCTGGGAACCAGTCATTTTCAGTTCAGGGCCCTGCCCTTTGGTCTCACCACTGCCCCCCGGGTGTTTACCAAATGCATGGCAGTGGTAGCTTCTCACCTGAGACGACAAGGATTCCAGGTGTTTCCATATTTGGACGACTGGCTCCTCACAGCTCCCACCAAGCATCTCCTTCTGATGGCCAGAGATTACACTTTTCGCGTTTGTCAAAAGCTGGGTATTTCAATAAATTGCGAAAAGTCTGTTTTGTCGCCTTGTCGTACTATTACCTACATAGGCGCAAATCTAGATACAGTAAACATGTCTGCGAGACTAACACATCAGAGGATAACAGACATTCACAAACTGGTATCACTCCTTTTCAACAACAACAGAATCAAAGCCAGGTTAGTTCTGAAAGTGTTGGGAATTATGGCAGCGGCCATACCTCTGCTTCCATTAGCCAGATTCCACATGCGGATCCTTCAATGGATGCTCTTCACGCAATGGTCATACCAGCAACTTCCAATGTCTCACACCATTATGATCACGCAAGCGTGCAAAAATCATCTCATGTGGTGGATGTCTTCCTCTCAGCTCTTGTTGGGAAGACCCTTTGTTCCACCCCCTCCGGTTGCTACTCTGACAACGGATGCCTCCCTGATCGGGTGGGGGGGGGCATTATCAGGGCAGGACGGTCCAGGGCACATGGCAACCAAACGAATGCCACTTGCACATAAATGTTCTGGAGATGAGAGCAGTGCTTTTAGCGTTGCAAGCCCTTCAAGACTGTCTTCCCTTGGGAACGATTGCAATCCAAACAGACAATATGTCTGTAGTGTGGTACATCAACAAACAAGGCGGAACCAGGTCCTACCCCTGTGTCGAGAAGCACTCAGACTGTGGCAATGGGCGATTTCTTCTCAGCGGTTTCTGATAGCAACGCACATCCCCGGAAAGTCCAATCAAATTGCGGACAAGTTGAGCAGAGCTATCCTCATGCCTCACGAGTGGTCTCTGAAAGACTCTGTAGTGAGAGAAATTTTTCTCAAGTGGGGTCAGCCTTGCTGCGATCTTTTTGCTACTCCCCAAAACAGCAAGTGCAGAGAATATTTCACTCTATTCCCTTTACCAGGCCAACCCAGCAGAGACGCTCTAGTCCAAGTTTGGCCCCGGGGACTTCTGTATGCATTTCCTCCCTTCCCACTAATCTCTCAAGTGATACAGAAAGCTATCGCTCAGAAGACCTCATTGATCCTCATTGCTCCTTACTGGCCTCGACAAGTGTGGTTCCCCTTTCTACATCGTTTTCTTTTGGAGCGACCGTGGAATCTGGACCTAGTTCCAGATCTTTTGATCCATCAGTCGGGTCAGTTTCATCGCTCCCTCCCCTCTCTGAACCTCACTGCTTGGTTCCTCCAGTTCCAACCTTAGCCAGGCTTCCTCAGTTATCTCACTCTGTTAGAGATATTTTGATAGCTTCCCATAAATCTTCCACTCGGAAGATTTATTTGAGTAAGTGGAAACGCTTCACATATTGGGCTCAAGGAAAGGACATAGATCCTTTCACTGCTTCCATCCAATTAGTCCTTGATTTTCTAGCTGAACTCTTCCATGCAGGTTCATCTCCTCTACACTTAAAGTTCAATTGGCAGCTATTTCTAACTTTCATGTGGGTATTTCTGAATCTGCCTTAATGTCCCACAAGCTTTGCAAAGCCTTTTTGAAAGGAGTTTTTCTTCTCAGACCTCCTATAAGAAATCCTCCTTCTCCTTGGGACCTAAATTTAGTTCTTGCTTCTTTGATTCTTCCCCCTTTCGAACCTGCAGTCTCCTGTTCTTTAAAATTATTATCATGGAAGACTCTTTTTCTGGTAGCTATTACATCAGCTAGAAGAGTTTCAGAGCTTCAAGCACTCAGCTGTCGTCCTCCTTATCTTTTGTTTCATAAGGACAGAGTATCCTTACGAACTAACCCGTCCTTTTTGCCTAAGGTGGTCTCGACGTCAAATCTCAATCAAAGCATTGATCTACCTGTCTTTTTTCCAGAATACTCCAATAGGTCTGAACAAAAATTACACTGCCTGGACGTTCACCGTCAATTGAGGTACTACTTGGATAGAACAAAACAATTCAGAAAATCTGATCAGCTGTTTGTCTCCTATGCGGAAAGCAGAAAGGGACTTTCAGTTTCAAAGGTATCATCCAGATGGCTAACATCTTTGATTTCCCTTGTATATGAAATTAGACACCAAAAGCTGCCTAATAAACCTAAGGCCCATTCCACCAGAGCTTTGGCTACTTCTTTAGCCTTCCAAGACAGACTGCCTATTGACACCATTTGTGCAGCGGCTACTTGGGCTACTCCTCACACTTTCATTTCTCATTATAAGTTGGATTTAGCTTCTAGGCATAGAGCTAACTTTGGTTCCACTGTTCTCAGGAGTCTGTTCCGTTAGGCCACCCGGGACAAGGTACTAGGGACGCGGTCCCATCCAGCAAGAATGAAGGCGAGATAGACAACTTAACATATAGAAGTTATGTTCTTACCATAATGTTCCATGTTAGTTGTCTTCTTCTCGCCTTCTTCTTGCGTCCCACCCTCCCTCCCCCTGGCCTGGACAGACCTAAAGGAGTTGTGATTGTGACCTCTCTTTCTACCACCTCTTTCTTAGACATATGCTGTTGTGCATATTTCATGGTTCAGGATGTAGGTCACCCTTCTTTCTTCCTGTTGTTAGAGGTGGACTCTGTTTACAGTTATACTGTTACTATTATAAGCTGGGGTTAGCTTACAAACGAGATCTGAGGTAACTCTCGCCTAGCATTGTGGGATATAGGGGGAGCCTCGAGCCGGTGGAACCAACTCTCGAGCTTTTAGAGTGGCCGAGTCGGAGCCGAGGTCGGCTCCGAACCCATCCAGCAAGAAGGCGGCGAGAAGAAGACAACTAACATGGAACGTTATGGTAAGAACATAACTTCTATTTTATTATGGTACTTCGATGCATATTAGCTCTTTCCTTTCAGTACATGAAGTTTGTTTGTGTCTTTCGGCTTTTCCCGGTTAGGGGTCGCCACAGCGGAACTCTTGTCCGCTAAGATCAGAAATCCTTGTGCTGTTTTGAAACTCCCAACTAGAATAGTCATTTATCTATTCTAAGGGCCCTCCCTTTATATTTCACGTGACCCTTTGCATATACTCTGGAACTGATTTTCCATTTTCCTGGAGAAAAATGCATGTAACTCCTGAAAGTGGGATGTTTGAGTATTGGGGGGAAAAACAGATTTCTGTGGAATTTAGCATTTTAGGCCAGGGCACTCATTCTCTGCAAGTTTTATTTCTTCTTTTATTAACTGTTATTCCTGTTAGTGTTCTGTTCTTGAAAAAGGCTTTACTTGTGTATATTTAGATAAGCTAAAAAATTTTAATGGAGGGGTGTATATTAAATGCTCGAAGAGACGTTCCATCAAAAGCCTCTTCATCAACACGTTATCAGCGACCACACTAACCGCGAACGTTCAAAAGAAATCATTTGCACTAAAAACACTTGCACAGAATTTCAAACATAAAGTGGGGGACCTCACCCCCACACCCCCCTAACTAAATATACCAACTCCGAGATCACACTACAGTGGGGGTAAAGGGCAATGTCATGGCTCAGGCCAAGTTAAGTATTTCTCTGGGGAAAAAAATCACTGACCTGAGCCTTCGCTGTTTTCGGATTTCAGTCTATATGTGTCGGCAAAATGGCATTCGCTGCAATGCCGTTTCGCTGATCTAATATAGACTCATAACGGAGTCATTGTAATAAATGGAAACCACATTTCAAAATCTTAGATGTAATTTCATGATTTCTTCTCATGAAAACTGAATTGCATTTTTCTGTGAACTACAAGTGCCCTTGCCCAAGCTTCTTGTAGAAACTTGGTCCTTTCCTGAAAGGATGTCTTGCAGTGACTGATTTTGATAAATCAGTGGAACAGAGGACTGAGGAATGAGCACTCTGAGCTCTTCCACTGGTGTGCCATTTACTTTTGTCTTTTGGGCCCAACAATGTGCACTGGATGTAGGCTGGCATGTCCTGATTTTCCTGTCTTTCATCCAGAAAGACAAATATTGTTAATATTCATCAGTCTCTGAGACAAAAGGTTAGACATATTTCCTCTGACAATGCCATTTCTCTTAAAAAGGATTAATTGCTTACCTTGGCTAAGGGTTTATTTCAGGTTTTAAATCCTTTAGAACAACAGACAGACTTGTCATTAGCTACAGATAATGTTCAGAGGGCTGAAGTCCTTTAGGGTTTTATTCTTGTGCCTCCAGTACTGATTCCGATGACACTGAATCTTCAGTTTCTCCTTTTGAAGAATTTCTGTTGCAGAAGCTTCGTCTAGAATGAATAATTTGTTGCAGTGGAAACAGGTTGATGCCCTCTCTACTGTCAAAAGATACTATAAAATGCTTCAGGTGGATATTGCACATTCTTCTTCTATTCCTCTTATCATGTCAGCCCTGGAGATTGCCTTTGTTTTTGCTGTAGTAATCCTGACGATCAAGTTTCAGTGTGAAAATGGCAGACAGGCACTATAAGGTTCGTCAGTCTGATAAATATTTATTTTCTCATCTTACATCAGATCAACCAGCTATTTCTGGGTTTTGTTTTTTTGGGCAGTCCCCCCCCCCTCCCCACGGCTGCCAATTAGAGCTTAATGATATCATCTTTATCAGAAGGAGAGGGGTTAAGACATTTTTGACAGGTTTGGTAAGATAATTTTTCTTCCACTTTGGTATATAGCATTTTGAACAGCTAGGCTCATATGTTAACTTACATGCTGGCTCTTGTAGACAGTTTAAGGAATTTCTCTGCTGCTTTGCAGAGAGTAGGTCTTCTCTGAACCCTATAGTTTCTAAAATGTCTAAATATTTTTTGAAGTGTGTGTACAACTGTTGATTCTGTTAGTTATTTCTGCTGTGAAAAGATGGTTTGCCTGGGTATGTAATCAGAAGTTTTCTGAGGAGGTTCTTTTTTGGTCCAGTGGTTGCTCAGGCACTCAGTTTGACGAGAGAGGTAAATGAATCCAAAGGATCACAAAGATTTTTCAGTTGCCTTTTCCCCTGCTTCCTTTTTCAAAAAATAAATAATTCCTCCAAACGAGAAATGGCAGGAAGGTTCCAGCAAGAAAAGGGAGCCTTTCAGAAGAAAGGGCAAATACCTACCTCACCTTCTGACAAAGGTTGGTTTAAATCATGTGAGGTTTTGAGAATGTTTCAAGAGGGGTACAGATGGCAAAGGAAAATGATCCCTCTTTTGGGGAAATTCTTCCCAGTCCTGAAAACCAGACATAATTTTCCTGTTGTTCTGTAAAACAAGCTTTCACTGGGGGTAAAAAAAAAAAAAAAACAGTGCCCCACAAGCGGGTGGAAAAAAAAATTTTTATTCAGGAATATTTCTGGACCTAAAAAGGATTTGTCCTTGAGACCATTTCTTGACCTGTCCTTTGTCATCCAGTTTGTGAAAGTACCAAAGTCCAAGATGCTAACCTTGCAAGGTCTGTTGCCTCTCATCCCGCTTCAGAGTTTTTGGTAACACTAGAACTAAAAGATGTTTATCATCACATTCCCACTGTCACAAAGTTCAGAAGTTTCCTCAGATTTTCTGTGTTTGGGTCACATTATCAGTTCTGCAGTTCTCTTTAGTTTGTCCAAAACTCCAAGGACTTTTATAAAGTATCTAGCTCTTGTGATAGCTCATTGCAAGTTGCAAGGCATACACACATTTCCTTAGTTGGACAGTTTAGTTTGCAGTCTTTTTTCTAAGTGTCTCTAGTCCGTTGTCTGGGTTACAAATCTCCTCAACTTGGATTTTCAGATCAACACTTAGAAGTCTTCCTTAAGTCTCCCCAGAGGAAATTTCTAGGATGCATTCTAGAAACCTGTCTGCAAAAGGTATTCCTAACACCGGAGAAAGTAGACTTCTATCTGGAAGGGTTCCTCAGCTTCTTCAGTCAGTCTTGGACTTTAGCCAGGGAATATGTCAGGATCTAGGGTTCGTGGCATGTATAATTCTCATGATTCTTCTTGTTAGGCTACAGGTAAGAATGCAGTGGTTTCTTAAAACTATGTGGACCAACATTCTCATTCTCTAGAGTTTCAGATTCCAATTTTTCTACTTGCAAAGACATAACTCTATGTGGTGGATTGAGAGAGAACAGATCTTTTTAAATCCAGACCTTCCCTTCTCTCTTCCAGTCTCTGCTCAATCTTTGACAACAGGCACATCAGGTTTTGCATGGGGCGCAGTTTCTATGGGGGTAAAAGTGCAAGGACTTTGGAACACTGTAGACAGGACAAAGCACATCAGCTTAAAAGAGATGATAGCTGTGATCCATACTGTAGAATCTCCACACCATCTGCAGTCCACAGGACCTTTTCAGGTGATAACAGATAATGCCACAGTGATGTGATACATAAACAAGGAAGAAGGCACCAGATCCTACCCTCTATTCATGCTGGCTTTGATAGCTTAGAGCAGTGGTCCCCAACCACCGTGCCACACAGAAAAAAACTTTTTATGTTGAGTACCCAACGGTTCAAAAAAAGTGTATGTATGTGTGTGTGTTTGTTTCTGTCTGCGTGTGTGAGTAAATGCATGCACGAAAGCAGAATGTATGTGTGCGTGAAAGCAGAAGAGACTGTGTATGAGAGGGTAAATGGTGAGATCGATCGAGCTGTTATTTTGCACTCACTAAGCAGTGCGTTTGCTGTTTAGCGAATGTAAAAAATTAACTCGAAAAAGTGTGTGCGCGCATGTATGTTTCTGTCTGCATGTGGGAGTGAATACATGCACGAAATCAGAACAAACTGTGTGTGTGTGTGTGTGTGAGAGAGGAGAGTGAGAGCGAGAGCGATCCCTGGCAGCATCAGTTAAAAGGTTTATGTACCTCTCGGCTATACCTCTCAACATCTCCGCACAAGAAATTTGGACAGAGAAAAAAATCTTGGGAAAACCAACCAAAAATAAGGACAGATTTTAAGTTAACTTAGAAGATTTCTAGAACAACAAGGTTTCCATTAGCATGTAGTATCTAAACTTGTACAAGGTAATAGGAACAAGTAAAATTATGTTGATAGGGGCTTGTCTGTATTGTAATATAGTGAAAATAAGTATTCTGTATTGGCTTAGTATATGGTTTGTCCTGAAAAATCTTAGACTTCATAAAGAAAAGTCCTGGTTTTGGCATCGGAAAATGTGGCAGCCATAAATGAACATAACCGTTTTTGGGGGGGGTGGGAGAAGATATTTTGGACAGCACTGTAAATAAAGATGTTATGAGCAAGAAGCAGGTCATACTTTGTCTTAGTGAAGATATATATATGGGTAGGAATTAGGCAAAGAGAAGAATGATACAGAAACTAGCAAGCAGGATAGAGTGAAATCAAAGATTTGTGATGAAGATTGTGTTTAATGTGTGCAGAAGGTTAAACTTACCATTTGTGTCTGTGATGCCTGTTGTTGAAGAAAGTAGTTGGTAAAAGCGCTGCCTGTTAACACTCTGGATGTATATCATGTGTGTGTGTGTGTGTGTGTTTCTAGGTACTACAGTGCATGAGGTAGTTTAGCTGAGTTGTAGGCTATGTACCACTCTTCACTTTTACAATGTTTGAACTGTATTTTGCCTGTAAGGTATACAGCTGCAGCAGCAGAGTACATAATAAGTGATACATTTCTAGTAACAATAAAAAAAGATAATTATTTGATAGTCCTAAATAATGATGATGTGACCTAGTAATGGGATAAGACAATGGAAGGAAGAAGTGATCGTTAGAGAAGGGTATTAACTTCTGAAGTATGAATGTATCACTGTTTACATCAGAAAGATCATGAAAAAAGAATGCACTTGCCTTGTATATGTGTCTTGTTGGAAAAGATGGATACACAAGATATTAAGTGTATCACAAGTGATGAATAAAAGTTCCTCTTTTTATACATTACTTAACAAGGAAAAAAATAAGGGGGGGGGCTTTGTTACTTGCAGAAGTAATTATTGTTGAAAGGGTTGCTGAAATGTAAATCATCCTCCATAGTGCATTTTCTGGGAGCAAGGGAATGAATGCATTTATTTATTTGTTTGTTTAATTGCATTTATTGATTCGAAAATTTTGACTGAGCTGATAGCTGCTTTTCTTTGGAATCCAGTGGTGAAAAGGTGCAGGTATTAAACAGGTGCAATTAATAATGTGAAAAGGAAGTTTGTGATGGGTCCAAAGGAGGCCTATGAACAGTCAATAAGACATAATCTTATTACTAACATTTGTAACAGTTCCAAAGGTTGCTAGTAAATCAGTAAGACAAGTACATGGTATTAAAATGTAGGTTAAAAGGTGGTCTATTCTCAAGGATATAAAGTCTGAAACTCAAATGCCTGTCATTATTTAATGACTTCAATCCCCAGTCATTTGCCAGAAAATTACACCTTTTATGAGGCTGGGACCAAATATATGAGCCAAAAATCTGGACAGTTGAAAGGTGTGCTCTGTTGACTCTTGGCTCAAGATAGCTGGATAAACCTAAAATAAATGGGGGACAAAGACACAAAATAAGAACATATTTTACTTGATTATTAGGATTTGTGTCAGCATACATTTTCTGAAACAGAGGTGTCCGTGAGAGAGAATCAGTGAGAGCGAAAGTAGAGAGGTTTGCATACCTCTGGACATTTCAGCTGAAGAAATCTGGACCAACCGTAAAATAAATAGGGAACAAAGGCTCAAAAATAGGAACAGATTTTAATTACTGCTCTTATAAAATTACAGATTTGTTTAATAAAAAGATTTGTGTTAAGATGAATTTTCTGAAGAAAATAATAGTCTGAAA
Source organism: Protopterus annectens (assembly GCF_019279795.1). Taxonomy (NCBI): domain Eukaryota; kingdom Metazoa; phylum Chordata; order Ceratodontiformes; family Protopteridae; genus Protopterus; species Protopterus annectens. Next base: position 361,291,994 of record NC_056745.1, read on the forward strand.
GGGACCAAAAAATAAAGTAAATGCCTGCATATTTTTAAGTGTTGTAGTTTGGATGTAAAATGTTTCCTCCAACACCATTAACATGTGCAACAGTAATTTTGAAACATTAGGTGGAGGAACTGTTTTACATAAAAAATATATATAAAAAAATGTAGTAAAAAAAAAATAAGTACAACACAACAATTTAACAGAGAGCCCATTCTCCAGTCTAAGCACAATAATGCCCTCCATGATGTGTGTTAATGTATAATTAACACCCTTCCAGGGGTGTAGAGGCCCCCCCTACCTGCGGTGTCTGGCCTCTGACGCTAATTACACATTAACACAACCCTATCGGGCATTATTGCTTGCTTATTATGTGCGCTTGATGGCTGGTTCTTGGAAAATTGTCTTACTTGAAACTGGTACATGGTGCAAAAAAAGTTAGAGACCACTTGCTTATGGCATTTTTCTAATGCATTGTTTTACCCTCCCAGGCCTTCTGCATTCCAGCAGAGTAAAACAGTGTCAGACAAGCTGAGGAGAAATCTGTCAAACCCTCATGAATGGCAATTGAGTTGGTTTTTCAGTACTTGATCCAGTTGTAGGGAACACCTCAAGTAGATTTGTTTGCCTTCTTTCAAAACAAACTGCTAAGCAGATTCTACTCCAGGACTACTTGTAGTCGGGCCTGGAAGACAGGTGCTTTTTATTTCTTTGGAGAGGGGTGTTCCGTTCTACCCTTTCCACTGATATCAAGTGCAATTCTGAAGATTCAGAAGGACTGTCCCAAGACCATTATAGTAACTGCTTTCTGATTCTGGCAACAGTGGTTCTTCCTTCTTATGGAACTTGCTAGCAGCAGTTACCACAAGCTTCCTCATGGACTGGATTTAATCACGCAAGAAAGGAGAAGTTTGATACACCCCACTCTACAAGAAAGGAGAAGTTTGATACACCCCAATCTGAAACTTCTACAGCTCACTGACTGGATGGTTCAATTTTTAATGCCCTTTAGGCACCATTTTTCAGAGGACATGCAACAGGTACTAAAGGAAGCTGCTACTAGAAGATCTTATGGCATCATCTTGAAGCCACTGGTGCCAAAGAATGGACAAGGGAAGGAGAAAAAAATGGGAGATGAAGGGACCTCCCCAGTCTGCTCTTGAGGCAGAGTGAGGAGGAAGGGATACCCATCTCAGTCTGAGCCTTTAGAAGGCCCACATCATGCAATCTGTCATCCTCTGAATAGCTCCTCAAGAAACTGAAGGCACGTAGGGAAGAAGACAGAGGAGGTAGAGACATTTCCTTTTCAAATGAAGTTTGACTCAAACATCTTTTTGGAGACTTGTCCAGTATAACTATTGGCTCAGAAGTGTTCTGGAGTTGAAGAAGAAACCTAGTCAATGTCAAAGTCGGTGCAAACTCAAAGGTAGCCACCTTGGAGCCAAGTGAACCTTTCCATTTTGGCTCCCAGGGTTTTGAATTTGACACACACTCCTTCAAGGCCTTCAGAGGTAAAGGGGTCCTGAGACTGACACCTTAACTCCGGATCTTTGGCTGTGTCCTCAGATCCATCTCATATGCCTTTCTTTATGGTGTTAGAGACCTCAGTCTTCGGGCACCAATACCCACCTCAAGACTCTCAACTCTTTCGACTTCACAGATGCCTTTGTCAGTGCCTCACATTTTGGGGATAGTGGCATAGACAGCCAATGGTGTTTTTCTCATCCAACTGACATGGGATCAACCTTCGATCTAATGTGGAGGATTATAGCTTCCTCCTCTGAGAACTGGATTTCAGACTTCATTGTTGTCTTTTCCATCCTAGGATACTCACTATTCTTCTCATCCCCTTCATGCTTCCAAGGGTCATAACCAAATAAATGTGCTTAAAAAATCTGTCCACATGCAGTCACAGACCTCTGAGGAGTTAGGTTCACTCCTTCTGACATGCCAGTAAAGAGGACATGCAAGCTGAGGCACATTGAATCCCCTACAGAGTCTGTCACTTTGGACACTGACCCAGATGATTGAGAGGGATCCACCCAGTCCCCTCCAGAAGATGCCAGTTTTGGTGAGATCCTCAAATTGATGCAGTAGTGGAGATCTTGAGCAGCAGACCCACCCTGTCAAGACATAGAGGTCTTTTTTGATGCCTATCACTTGGAACCCCTACTTCTTGCGTGGTACCTCCTGTGGACCACCTCTTTGATTTGGCCACCACGAAGGCATGACAGGAGCCAGATGATTTTGAGTCTGCTCTCATAAACCTATTAAAGTCTTTGGATCTCACAGGGGCCGACAATTTGGACCAAGGGTTCCCTGACAAATAGTACAACATCTGACCATTTGCTACAGCAGAGTCAAAGAAAGCTCCAACAAGTGGTACAACCTCTGGCCATTTGCTCAACAAGGAGTCAAGAGCTTTGAACAGAATGGGGAAGATGGTGTATGTCGCAAGCACATTCACCCTTTGGACTTTGAACTATGCCATCCACATGATCTACTTCCAAATAGAGCTAGCAAGCATTAGCACCCATTAGTTCTTAAGTTCTTACTGAGTTAACAGTGATAGCTCTGTGCTTTTTTGCATTTATTGTAATACTTTGATTACTCTCACTAGAGTTTAAATCAAAGTAGGTAACATTTCTAGGCCTTTGATTGCCATAGAGTCCGGAAGTGTGCTGTTTAGATACTGGCCAGTGGGCTCATTTGAATATTTTTTACCTTTTTTTGCTGTTGTAAGCTGCCCATGTTTGCATGGTGTGCTCTTACATCTATGTTTAACCGTGCACTATATAGATGCAGGCAGTTAAAACATTGAATTTCTCTGTTCAAACTTCTCCACAGATTCTGAGTTTAATTGGTAGTCAGTAATTGGCTGAAGAGACCCTGGTTCCTACAAAAAGGCGTGTTGCTCTTTATGTCCACGCTTAGGTTGTTCTTTCTTTAGAGTAGATGTAGATTGTTCATTGATTCAGACAAACAGCAAACCTGTTAGGCGTTACCACCACCACCCCAACCAACCTCAGCCCACATTAATAAACTACTGGAACCATGGATTTGCACTTTCCAACCATCTCTTTAGCTCCTGGTTGAAATGGTCATCATGAGACAATGTAACAATCATTTGACAACTACCCAGTATTTAAGCAGACTGAGACAGTGTGTGAGAGATGTGATTATATAATGTTTATTGAGACAAAGCTCACAGATGTAGCCACTGCAAGGCAAGTAACAGTCAGGTTTTCATTACCACGCAACATTACATTAAACAAACCATACATAGCCCAGACCAAACACAGACCTACATATGCTGAGGCTCTTAAAAATAACCTTCCTAAACTGCAGAGGCTTCCTAAATGAAAGCTAAAAAACAAGTACACTTAGCGACCTCACAAACCCAGAATACAGGCAGCACCCACCATAAAACATTCATTGTCTCATATCAGAAGGCCCACAAGGTAAAGAACCACACAGTCCAGTAGCCTAGTTTTAGGTGACGACTTAGTGAGACATACAGTTACGTCATTCACAAGGCTGTGCAAGGAGAGGGTCACAGTCAGTTGTCTATCAGAGGTCATGGTTTACCACATCACACAAGCCCCTCAAATCCTTGTACTGTAAGCACACATGCAACACACTTTGTGTGCATGTCATTATAAATGACTTGAGATTTATCTCCTTGGACTGTATGAAGAGAGACATAATGGAGCTCTCAGAATGTGCATCTGAGGCAGGTATGAAACTAGCATTGAGCAGTGTATTCTACCATCACCAAGAATGATGCTGTAGTATGAACAAAAGATAATGGACGTCAGCAATTGGCTTAGATTTAGTGCCATTCAAAAGGGATACAATATATATATATATATATATATATATATCAGTGTGGGAGGAGATGGTAGACTGTTCTAACTGCTTTGCCAGAGATGATCTGCACCTCTTCCCCAAGGCTTCTGTATATTGGCTAAAACCTTTTTGTACACCAAAGAGACGTTTTTTATCCAATGTCAGTCTTCTAAAGATTCCAACATAAATAAACAGAATCTGGACAACATTAAGGTACTGCTGCTCAGTGCCAGGAGCCTTAAGAAAGAAAAATAAAACCTCTAAATCCTACTTATCCTGGAAAACGTTATTCTGTACATTACAGAGACCTGGTTCAAGACCAGTGAAAGCAGTCACTCCCTCAGTGCAGGGCTTCAATGCCTGTCACTCATACAGGTCCATTGCATAAGATGAGGGCACTAAATGTTTAGGTAGCTCTATATTCCTAAAAATATCTTACCTCCAGACTTGGTAGACAAGATAATGACATGGAAGTCTTCTACATCCAACTGTATATAAACAAAACCCCTTGTCACATCATAGCTAACTGCAGGACTCCTCTGTCCCCCTTGGCCCATACCTCCTACCTGCCTAACCAGTATGGAGTCCCTATGTATTAAGCCAAACACCATTTTCCTAGGATAATTCAGCTATCCTTCCATAAACTGGGAAACTTGTACATCCACAAACATGTATGCCCAGATTTCTGGAATTCATCGATACAAACTTTCTGGACAGGTTAGTCTGCAACCCCAATCATAGGCTGTAAAATATTGGACTTGGTCCTTCCCAGTGTGGAGCAGCTGTGCCCCCCACTAATTGTAACCTTCTCCATGGTTAAATCAGAACCAAAAGGCAGTCACATTCACAATAAGACTGAAGCGTGAAGGATTCTCCAATACCTTGATATTCAGTGACTGTGCAAAAGGCTAATCTAAAATTGAATGACGAACTGGCTAAATTCAGAAGCCTCATCTGCCCTAATGATCCCACTGCCTATGGAGAATCCTTTATTTCCAAATTCTGTGCACAAATAAGTACTTGCATAGACGTAGCTGTCTCCCTCAGAAGCAAATACAACACCAAATTCAAAAATAACCCCCTGTGGTGAAATCTTGATATAAACAGTTTCTATAATAAAAGAAAAACCTACTCACTACATGCAAAAATAAATTTAATTTAAATCTAACTCTCAAGAAGAAACTATCAGTCTTGCTAAACTAAACTTCGAATTCCAAATTCTGATAAAATCAACCAAAGTCAGATATGAGGTAAGAGTAATCACACAGACAAAAGATAACCACAAAGCCTCCTTTAACTATGTTAGAAATCTCAGAAACAATACCCCAGCACTGTGATGAGTTAATAGTAAGTATCACATACTTGAACCCAGAGGACGTAGCAAATCTACTGATAGACAAATTCATCTCGAACTTCACCCAGCCCACCAATATTCTCAAAACAAATACTTGCATGCACCCCCCCCCCCCCCCGTTTCCCAAAATGATCATCTTCATATTGATCACTGCTGAAGTAGCCTAATCTGCATGGGGTTATATTCTGCAAGGATATAACAGTTGGCCATCTTACAAAGTTTCAGGGCACCTTCCATGTACCTAAACTGGTAGTTGGCTCAAGCGGAGATGATTAAAATAACAGGTTTGATTACCACATCCTTAAGAGCTTTCCCTGCCACTGAAAAGTCTGCTCCTCTTTGGCTTTCGAAGGTCAACGGTCGGCTTCTGCTGTTCTTTGACTGGGCAAGTAAGTTCTCTTTGGGGAAACGCCTTCCTATTTAAAAGATGTTTGATAACGCTCTACTGTTCAGAAACATTATTTTAAAGATAGGAGTTTGTGTTTTAACAGATTGTCTCTAAACTATTGTACTCATAAACAGGAGCACACTCTTTTTTGCTGTAAGTTGAAAATGTTTTAAGTATGTAAAAACATTTTTTCTGTGGGAAAATTGTGTTTTAGTTTTGGGACTGGCAAAGTGTTTTTTTTTTTTTTTTTTTTTTTTTTTATACTGTTAAGGACTTTAAATTATTACCAGCTTTTGGCCTGACAGTGGAACAAGCTATCTGTCCTTCTTCCAAATGCAAAAAGAAAAAAAAATGAATAGCCTTTGATACCACAGCAGGCTAGCAAGTTGTCTCTGCAGCAGATGGGTAATTGCTGTAGCCATTAGGTATACCTCAGAAGACTCATCTTTTACCGCAGATTGCTCTATCGTCTGCAGCCACTGTGGACCAAGGGCTAGCCACGTCCACTTTAGCTGTTGAGGTCCCCTCAGTGGGCAAGGGAGAGCCACTATTGTCGGTCCTGGAAGACATGAGGGAAGACTTCCCTGTTTTGTCAGAATGTTGCACCAAATCCCAGGGGAAGCTGCTGCTGCCACCATTAATAACACTATTGGCCCTCAAATAGAAACAGACAAACTTATATGTACTCCTCTTCAAATCTCAATGGACAGAACTAATTTAGCAGGTCTGGTTCAGGGTTTAATTCGGACTGTTGATACTTCTTATAAAATAGTCTCTGATAAAAGAAAGAGGGATACCTGTTTTCTTGAACAGATTCAAGATTCTGAATCTGGATCGGAAGATGAAGAAAGAGATACAAGGTTTTCTCTTCAAATTTCTGTTTCAGACTCTGAGGAGAGCACAGTTTTTGATTCTCCCTGTAGAGGTTTATCTTTCTCTGAGAATATTTCCAGAATAGTCCAATGTTTTTAATGGAGTACATTGAGGTTTCTCAGTCCCTCAGAAAATACTACAAGTTGTTACAGAATGAATTTTCAGAACCTTCACCTATTCCTCTGTTTCTGTCAGCTTTGGAGGATGTATGTTTTATTGCTTGCAATTTTCCTGATAGTCACCCAGCTGCCCCTAAAAAGGCAGAGTGTATAAAATTTCTCAATCTTTTAGGTTTATGTACTCTTCTCAAACTTGATCCAGCAGCTATAGCTTTAGTTAATCCTACTGCTGCTAAACATTTTGTTTATTTCAGTCCTGCCTTTAAGTATGAGGAATGTTTTGTCTGCGTTTTCTTGTGAGGAAAATCTGTTTTAAGTAATTTAGTTTCTTCTGTTGTACAAGTCACTACCCATGTGTGTATGTATGATTCAGTTGATATGCCTTCAAGGGCTTTGGCCACTGGTACTGTTTTGAGGAAGTTGGTTTAGATGCGTTCTCAGATCCTCCCAGATGATGATAGAAATGAGATTTTAAATTCTTTGTGTAGAGATTCAGTTTTTGGCCTTTTCTGCTGCAGGCATGATCAAAAAGTGTGATGAGAGGGGTAAGTTGATAGAGGGAATTGTTAAGATTTTTCATCACTCTAGACTTCCAAGATGGTTGCACATTGAGTAACAGCTTAATTCTGTCACCCCCCCCCCCCTGTGTAAAAACAGAAGCTTAGCAGAGAAAGCCGGTGGACCTGGAATTCTGAGTAAATTTCAGTAACTAGCTAGTAAGTGCACTGCCTGGATGCCAGGAAAAAAGAAATACAGAGGATAGGACCTGAAGAAAAATCCGCTACAAAAGGTGATGAAAACATACTGACTGGAAAAAGTACTGTAGCTGTTCAGGAAAAAGAAGTGCAAGCTCCAGACATGACTTCCAGTAACTCTGAGGAAAGTATAAAGCAACTACACACAGACCTGACTAAAGTAAAGGAAACACATTGATGGAGTATATCAACTCAAACAATAAAAGGCTGGAAAAAATGGAAGAAGCTTTAAACAGATACTCAGATGGACTGAGAAACTGCAAGGCTCAGAGGAGATGGACTGAGAAACTGCAAAGCTCAGAGGATGAAATGAAGAAAAGGCTGATTGAATGTGAGACTTTACAAGAGATGTTTAAAAAAATAATAGAATTAGTGGACAGAGCATGTAGAGAAAACCTGAGATTTTCTGCTGTACTTGAGAAGCTGGAAGGAACTGACTATATTAATTTCAAGAAAGCACAAATAAGCAACTGGACTGGTATTCCACAACAGGAATTGTTAATCAAAATGGCACATCATGTGTACACTCCAAACCAGGCTATTAGAAAACAGCCTAGACCTTTTATAGTAAAAATGCAATCTTACTAGCAGAAGTTGATTCTGACAAAACTGTGGCAGAAGTGCAAAGTACTAAAAGTGGGAGACTGCAGAGTTTTTCTGGAGAATGAGTACTCATTGTACACCAGGCAGAAAAGGAATACATTTATTCCATTATATATTGAATGCTGAGAAACAGGCATGATATTCAAACTGCTGTACCCAGCTATCTTCAAAATATTTTTCCCTGGAGGAACAAAAACATTTTTTTGATGAAGTACATGCTAAGGAAGAAATACAAAAGTTTGTCCAACAAAAAGTGAGCTGTGAAACAGAAGGAGATTGTGATTCTTGTTCTTCTGGTAATAAGAACACAGAGAGACTGTGCCTGTGAAACCTTTCCCAGTGTTTCAATGGAAAATGCTTGAGAGAGGGAAAAAAGCACAGTAGTTGACTAGAAGAATCAAGAGTGCACTGGAGATGAAGCAGGGACTGGGCTTGGGAGATTTTTGATTGTAGGGGATTCTAAAGCATATGCTCTACTTCATGTCATTAATGTTCGGAAAAGTACTCAGGAGAGGGGAATAGGAGGGAGAGAGTTAATTATAAGCAAAAAAATTTATTTATTAACCATATTACTTAAGGTGGTGCATGATTTTCTCTGCGTGCTATAAAGTAAAGTTTTTTTTCAGTTATTTTTAAGTGCAATTAGGATGCTAATGTCAATAAGTGTTTCTGTTTATTCTTTTTGTTTATTTCCCTTCTCTTTCTCCTTGTTCAGTTTTAAGAAATGTAGGCACTGCAATGTAAAAATAAATAGTTAAAAGAGCATGACAAAAGAAAAATTAGTGTGCTTTTTTTCTCATTCTTGCATAGGGGAATGACTGAGTTAAGGCCATTAGCTTTATATACTAACACGTTTTAACAGAAAGCAAGTAAATGAAAAAGAATATTGACTATTTCTTTTTTCTCCTAAACAGTCCTGTATCTGGTTCTCATGTCACTAGCAGACAATCTGATAAAGAGAAATGGCTCAGAGAAAATGTTTTCTAAAAGCATTTGTGTTTTCCCAGCTAGAAGTGCTATAAAGATAAGGCAAAACCAGACAGCACTTAATAGAATCACAGGTTCTACAATGCATCTTAGCATGGATAATCTTTATTGTTTAGCTCGAGTCTGTGTATGTAGCTGTTAGTTTGGAACTTTTGCTCCTATTAAGATAGCAAAAGTTTAATATTTGAAGATGTACATAGTTTTGTGTGTTACTATGTTAGTAGGTTTTAGGTGGGTAATACAAAAGCTAGAACTAGACATTTTAACAAAAAAGCAGTTATACATAAAAGGTGGGAATAGTAATCCCACAAAAATGATTCTTTCTATAATGTCTTTGAACTTTAATGGTGTCACAGATACAAAAAAAAGAGAGAGTAGTAAACTATATTAAAAATGTAGTGCAAATAGCTGTGCTGCAGGAGACGCTCAGAACTGAACATGTGAATTTGATAAAGGTTTTCATTATGGTTATTCAGAGGAATACATGGGGCAGAGGAAGAGAGGAGGCCTTATATTAATTGCAAGAGGAGCTCCAATAGTTATAGAAGAGTGAAAAAAAAGATAATGGTAGATTTGTAGTACTAAAGGGATACTGGCAAAGGAGGAGGATTACACTGGCATGTATTTATATTCCACAGAAAACTGCTGTAGTGGAGCCAAATAAAATTCTGGGAGAAATAATCAGCTTTCAGCAAAGACCATTACTTCTAGATGGGGATTGCAGTTTGATTTGCAACAGTGAAGATGTCTCTGGCGGGCCCAGAAAGGGAAATATAACAAAGGAGGGTAGATTTTTTAAAGAAGTTTATGAAATTATTTGGCATGAAAGATGTGAATTCAGTACTAGGAACTCTGAGTGAATTTACATAGTATTTCCCAAGATACAAAAACTGGTCAGGCTAGACAGAATTTACATTTCACAGGAACATGTGCATTTAATTGAAGGTCTTGATACACACACAATAATTATTTCAGATCTTGCACAAGTAATAACTACAAAACAGAGGGTAATGAAATAAAAATGAGACACTGGCATTTTTCCGTCTGGCTGATGAAAAGAGGAATTTAAGGAATGGGTAGTGGAAATTATTCAGAAGCTATTAGAAAAGTTAGAACTTTCTTCTGAAAATATAGCTAAGGAGTGGGATAAAATTAAACTGGAATTTAAAAATAGAGTATAAATAAAAGCAGGGGAGATATGGTTAAGAAGTAAGAATTATTTAGAGGGACTGACGAATATTAAAGTTTTGCAAAACGGGAATCTCTCAGAACAAGAGGGGCAAATACAGAATTGTAAACAAAAAAAAGGGATTATGTCGATAATATGAACGAGTTTAGAAAGATTGCTGTAAAGCAACTGTTTTTTTAATAACTGTAGAGTACAAAAACTTTTAGCACAACGACTCGGGCAACAGAAAGTAGAAAACGCTGTCACCAAGCTTAGGGAGCTTTTAACGTGGAAGAAAACAAGGGATCCTGTAGAAGTATTAGAAATATTTCAGAAATTCTGTGAAGGTCTGTATAAAGAAGAGAAATACAGAAATCAAGAAAAGGTAAAATGGAATAATTAAATATGCCAGGTTAGAAGTAGATGAGGCTGAATTAGTAGCAGAATAGGAGGAGATGAGGTAAAAATGGTGATGTATAACCAATCTACAGGAAAGTCCCCAGGAATAGATGGTATTTTTGTGGAAGTTTGAAAGCTAGGAAGGAAAACTGACCTGGAAGGTTTTGTTTTACATTATTTTAAGAGGAGAAGTACCAACAACCTGGAAGAAAACTGTAGTAGCTGTAATACCTAAAGAGGGAAAAGATCCACCAGATCCATCTTTATACAGGCCCATTTCAATACTAAACTATGATTATAAAGCGTTTGTCTGTAATGGCAAAAAGAATGGCAAAACTGATGCCAAAATTGATAGCTATGGATCATTGTGGTTTTGTGCAGGGGAGGCAAACAACATGTGACAACGTAAACAGAACAGTGATGATCCAGAAGGAAGCAGAATATAAGAAAATACCACTGTTGGTGGGTCATGATGTAGAGAAAGCATTTTACAGAGTAAACTGGGATTTTATGAGCAGGGCAAAGGAAGCATTTGCATTCCCTGATATAATTATAAAGTTGATTAGGACGATATATGAAGGATTGGAGGTGAAACTTAAAGTGGGTGGGGTCCTCTCTGATAATCTCTGCTTGAGCAGAGGAACCAAGCAGGGGGTGTCCTCTCTCTCCCCTTTGTTGTTTACATTTTATTTAAAACCATTAGCAAAGAAAATAAGGGACCCAGAAATTCAAGGATACAGTTGGTATGGCAGTCAAGAAAAGTTTGGCTCTTGTTTGCAGATGACATTATTTTTATACCTGGTAATACCAGAAAGGGACATTGCATTTCTGTGGAACATACAGAGACAGTTTCAGACCTTTTTGGGATACAGAATTAATGAAGCTAAAACAAAAGCAATAGTGGTAAATTATGTACACACACACAAATTTCCTCAGCAATATCCATATTTATGGGGACATGATAAAATGAAGCATTTAGGAGTATTGATTAAAACTGATACAGGTGTGGCAGCTACGGATATGTGGGAAGAGACTAAACAAAAGGTAATTCAAAAACTGAGAAAAAGGAAGCTCTGTTATATGGATATCGATAGTAAGATACAACCAGTTAAAATGTTTTTAGTCCCTTTAGTCTTGTACACTGGTCAGTCATATTTTTATCAACCAGAGGAGAAGTTGTGGATAGCAATTAATAAAAAGCAGAAGGATTTTATCTGGGAGGGGGAGATAGCAAGAGTCAAGTGGGATAAGTTTATTCTTCGTTAGAACAGGGCAGATTGGGATTACCAGGGTTGAAGGGGTATTTCAGAGTAACACTGTTAAAGCTGCTATACATACCACAAGGAGAAAACTATAATTCAAAGTGGAAAAGGATGATGATGAAATGGTGGGGTGGAGGTGGGTGGTCTCAAGAAATAAGGCAAGATTGTTATTTTGGATGCAGACTCTTAAGGAGAGCAGCATAATCCTACAGAGTATTATACTCGTAAATTAGCAGAAGGTCTTCTAAGAACTAAGCCAACATGGGAATGGAGAAAGGAGATTCTGCCAATAGGGTTGACTGCAATTATGAATACAGACAATAGGCAAGGGGGTTCAGGAATATATTGGAGAAAGCTTGCAAAGGAACCAGGGTATTGAGAGCAAATAACTAGAGAGAGAAAGGTAATAGAATGGGAAGATGACAAGAATTTATTTAGACTGCAGTCTAGAGCTTGCCTTCCATATCAAGGATTGATATCAGAGTACAGGCAAAAAGAAGGAAATAGGGGGTCCAGCACTGGTAGAGTTTTTAGTAGAATCCAGAACAGAAGTTGCAGTTAAAGGAATAATTAGTAGAGCATATAAAATATTGCATGATAACTATAAGAGTCAGTCAGTGGAGGTGCCTGGAAGTATTTACTTAGGTATTTGTATACCCCAAGCAGACTTCAGTGAATTTTTTCCTTTGGTAAACAGTAAATGTTGGAGGTGTAATGGGAAGAAAGAGGTAACTGGGAACATATTTTCTGGGAGTGCAATGGGTTGGTGTTGGCAGACTTTAAAGATTCCCTGCAGACTGCTCTGTTAGAGATGCTGGGTGAGCAAGTTTGGAGTAACTAGGGAAATTATTTTTTGAGCTGTGCTACAGAATTGGAATTGCCTAGACTTAGTAGAGCTGTGCTGAGTGTAATTATGATGGCTGCCAAAAAAAAATACTTGAAAATGGAAATCAAAGTCTAAACCAGCTTTACTAGAAGTAGCAAAAATAGTAACAGAGACAAAACAGCTGGAACTGTGATTTTTAGAAAAGGGCAGGCGGAAAAAAATGGACCATGTAGGATGAATACATGGAGAGAACGAATAAGGTTTAAATGAAGGCATAATTTGAATGAGCTATGTAATGGGTGACCAGCTGTGACAGGATTTGTTAAAAGTGATGTATAATGTTTGCAGCTACAGTTGTGCCGGCATGGTTTGGAACAGTCCCAAAAAATGCAGGTAAACAGACATTTAAGAAAAAAATGGCAAAGGGGTTCCAAAAGAAATTCAGAAATCCTCCTGCTCCCCAAAACCAAGGACAGTCTAACAAGTCAGAAAGATTATTTGAGGAACCCTGCCCCCTCGCACTGTGGCAGTCCCCTATTCCCTTCCAGAAAGTCTGAATTTCTACTTTTCCCTTTGGCAGCAGGTAGTTTCAGACAAATGGGTTCTGAAGATCGATGGCAGTGAGAGGAAATTCCCCCTTCCCAGGAGGTAATCTCTCATCCATTGGCCCGTACTGTTATTTCCAACTGTCCGTCATCACATGCTGTCCCAGGGAGTAATAGAACCATTTCTTCTTCCGAGGTGGGAAAAGGTTTTTATTCAGGGATGTTTTTAGTGCCAAAGAAAGAAAATGCTTGGAGACGAGTTCTGGATCTTTCTTTCCTAAACCTGTTTGTGATAGTGCTCACATTCAAAATGCTGTCACTTCACAACTTCTTACTACTTCTTTCTCATTCAAGTTTCTTAGTAACTCTAGATTTAAAAACATACTCCTCATTATCCCTGTTCATGCAGACTTTGGGTGTTTCTTAAGGTTTTGTGTCTGGATCCAATTATCAGTTCTGTGCCTTAACCTTTGAACTGTCCACTGCACCAAGAATGTAAACAGTGTCTAGCTGCTGTTACAGCTCATTGCACGCTACAGGATATTCACATTTAGACAACTTACTTATCTTTGCAGAGTCTTTTTCAAAGTATCAACAATCTCTCACTTGGTTAAGAGAGCACTTACACAAGCTGGGATTCCAAGAGAATGTTTAAAAGTCTTTTTTTTTTGAGTCCTTCACAGAGGGTTGTGTTTGTGGGGTGTCAGCTGGACACCTCAGTTTAAAGAGGTTTTCTTCCACAGGAAAAAGATTTATATTTAGATTTAGTTCTAAGTTTTTCACTCACACCTTGGTCACTGTGAGGGAATACATCAGGATTTTGGATCTCATGGCATCTATGATTCTCATGATACCCCTGGCAAGACAGCCTGAGAAAGATACAATCTTATCTGAAGTCTCTTAGGTCCCAGCACCAACATCCTTTGTCTTTTCAAGTCCCAGTGCAGGGGGATGTCAGAAGGGGAATAATTTTTTCCAAAGCCGTCAGACACCACAGATGCACAGGACTTTGCTTGGGGAGCAGTTTCAGGAGGGATAAAAGTGCAAAGTATGTGGGACACCATGGGCATACGCAAGTACATGAATATAAAAAAAATGCTTGCCCTGACCAAGGCACACTGAAGTCTCTGAATCATCTTTGGTCACCAGAAGTTTTCAGGTTGTCAGCAGTAATAGTCATGTGGTACATTAGCAGGCAAGGGGGAATCGGGTCATGACCCCTTTGCAGACTAGCCCTTTTAGCTTGGGATGTAACTTCACAGCACAGTCTCATTCTGCAGACATCGTACATTCTGTTAGAACAAAATTGTGTGGCAGACCAGCTGTGCAGGACAAGGGCAGAACCTCACAAATGAAAACTAGATCTGGAGGAACTTCAAAGATTTGATTTGGGAAGTTACTCAAGTAGATATATTTGCCTGTTCTCTGAACAATCAGATGGCAAGATTCTGCCTCAGGACTCCAAGCAAGGAAGCCTGGAAGACATATGCGTGTTCTTTTCTTTTGAGAGGAATGTTCCTATGTACTTTTTTTGGAAATTCAGACTTTCTGGAAGGGAATACAGGACTGCCACAGTGCAAGGGGGCAGGGTTCCTCAAATAATCTTTCTGACTTGTTAGACTGTCCTTGGTTTTGGGGGGCAGTACCAGTGTACTTTTGAATGATCATAAGGAAAACCCCCAAGATCATTGTGGTGACTTCATTCTGGCCCATGCAACAGTGGTTCTTCCTTCTTTTGGAAATATACTCACCTCAGCAAAACTATTCCACTCTACTAGGGCCTTGACTTCATCTCTGTCTTTTTGGAAAGGATTGGATTCTAGAAGTATTGTAGAAGCAGCAACATGGTCCTCTGCACATAGTTTTGTAAAGCACTATAAGCATCATTTCTTCTGTAGGTCTGGATCAGGCGCTGCTAGGACCATTCTCTGGGGGCTCCTAGACTCTTCTCCATACACTTCCCAAAGTTTGTAAGCTATGGTAATCTGCCTGTATAACTTAGGCTACTGCAGCAGTGATTACTTACACAACTGTACTGTGCTCTTTATATTAAACATTCCATAACAGTTCAAAAGATCACTGCTGTAATAGCCGCTCCCTTCCTCCTTCCCTTTGTTTCTTGCTGTGTTTTTGCCAAGGTGTGTACTTTTATTTTTTGTTGTTCCTACCATTGTCCGTTCATGGCTCAGCCTCCCTCTGTCTGTTCGCTTAAAATCTCTGAAGGACTTGGTGCACAAACCTGTCTTTTGGGTTAGTTGAGCTCGAGCTGACTAATGGTTTGGGAACATGGAAGGTGCATTGAAACTCTGGAAGTTGGCCAGCTGTTATATCCTTGCAGGGTATATTCCCATATAGCCTAGGCTACTGCAGCATTGATCATACAACCATCTGTTGTTATGGTTGTTGTTTTTCTTTCGGCTTTTCCCAGTTAGGGGTCGCCACAGCGGAACTCCGGTCCGCTAATGATTAGCAGTCAATTTTTATGGTGCCAAGGTGCCAGCCCGACGCCTAACCTTCAACGAAGGCATGCCCATTCACGCATGTCTTTCGAATGCCACTCGACCACAGGGAGTACATGCAGACTCCACACAGAAGGCGCTCCAGTCAAGAATCGAACGGGAGAACCTCTTGCTGTGAGGCGACAACGCTACCGCTGCACCACCGCGTACGTTTACTTAAACAACTGTAGTTTCTCTGACACTAAGACCAAGAACACTACATCCATGGGTTGAATAACATACCAGGCTGTCTACCAGTTAGCCTGAAGCAGAGCTTGTCAGACCCCACTTCAGAGACTATTCAGCATTGGCTTCAAAACAAGTTTTGTGCTGGAGGAATGGAGGACAGCAAAAGTCATTCCCTTACAGAAAGTTGAGGCTTCAACAGACCCAAGGAATTATAGACTCCTAAACCTGAGTAGTGACATCTGTAGGGGTAAGGTAAGGATCATTATGGAACTAATAGTTAGAGATATTGGAACCAGAAAGACTCTCAACCCAACCCAGTTTCCTGTCATCAAGTGCAGGTCCTGCTTGCTTAACCTGGTAAACTTCTACAAAAAACATCACTGAGACAATGAACAAGGATATATAGTGCACACTGCATATCTTGACCTCGTAAAGGTGTTTAGCACCTGAGTCACTTCTCTTGGGCATTTGCTTCTTGGAGGTCAAAGCTAATGTTAAGGGTTTATGGCTGACCATGTTTGCAGTTGCCATCAGAAACTCCCCAGAGGACATCAGGAACTTATAAGATACATGTCCTGAACAAACAGTGTCAAAACCATGAACTAAAACGGAATGCCAAGAAATGCATAATCATTTCCGTCTGCAAGCATGGCTCCTGTTTTAACTATCACATTGACAACCTCCCCCTGAAAATTGATCCTGTAGTTACAGATCTGGGAGCCTGTGTTGACGATGAACTGTTCTTTGAACACCACCTATCCACTAATGTAAGGAAACCCTTTTTAAACGCACTTCTTGTATCTTAAGGGCATGGCATTCAGATCAAGGACATAATTGTTCCACTGTACTTTTCACACATTAGGCCCATCAGAGAGTGTAATGCTTCTATTGGTATGCACCTGTCCAAACAGGTGTCACAACTGGAATGACTACAACATTTTCTAACCAAAAAAATCAAGGGCCTAAATCATGAAAACTATATAGAATGGCTCAAAGCCTTGTTTCTCTCCTCTGCATCATACAGGCTATTGAGAGGCAACCTCTGCCTTGCTTACAGAACCTCAACAGACTGTATTCTATCAGACCTACTAAACATTCACATGTCCAATGGTATCATAAACACCTGCTCAAGCGACCTCACTCTTTTCTGCAGAATTAACAGAACATCCTAGAGGGATAAGTGTGTATCACATAGAACACCTCATCTGATGTCAGTTTTCATTCTGTTCTCAACTGATGGGTTCAGATCCGAGGAGCCTGATCCAGCTCAGCCACTGTAAAAACTCAAGGCAATCCAAAACTCTTGAGCTTCTCCCTTACCCAAATGCATCCTGCCTATTACCTCCGGTCTCATTTGCCGCGGTTTGGTGAATGACATGGTTGTTTCACACATGAGAGCTGCTTGGGATAGATAAGTGTATTTTTGTTCTTCTGCTTTGATCTTTCCTTAGTTTTTCTTTTTATTGTACTAGCATGCTGTAGATACTGTCGTTAGTATCTCTTTCTCCCTGTTTTTTCTCTCTTACCCTTCTATGTTTATCGTAGCCTTACTACCTTTGTAGGTAGTCCCCTTTCCCTCTCTTTCTTACGTTTGTTAAAAAAAAAAAAAAAAAAAAAAAACTTGTTAATTGTCTTTACCTTTTTATGGTGGTGTTTACAGTTTCTTCTGTGCATTTCCTATAACCGTTGGCACAACATGGCTGAAAAAGGGTTTTAAGAAGTGTGGGAAGTGCAGACAAAAGATTCCCTTCTATGACTCGTAAACCCTTTGTTTCTACTGCCTTGGTCCCCTCCATCTGCAAGAGAGTTGTGCAGTATGTCATGCCTTAAATCCCCGAGCATTAGTAGAATGTAAGAATAAATTAATCTTGAAGGGGCTTTTACTGTCTTTTTTTATTAATGGCATCTCTGGAGAGATATCCAAAAAAGGTGTTTCAGTCAACTCCAAACTCTTCTTATGTTTCCTCTAAGACCTCGGAGAAAGCTTCAAAAAGCCTTCGGATCTAACAGTTTCTATGGATCCATCCAAGAAGAGGAAAATTAAATTATTTGATACCACTCCCTCAGAACAGACAAAGGAAAAAAGTATGTCTTTGGCTCAATTTCTTCACATCTAAAGTCTGTGAAAACCAAAGGATTCATTGGCTCTGAATATGTCAAATCCTGTTAGAATACTGAACATACTTCCTAGGACAAGGTAATCCTCATTGGTGAATCCTGTCCCATCAAGAATGCCCTCTCCTTTTCTTTATAGACTGGATTCTCCTTCCAGGCAGTCCTCTTGCTCTTCTAGGAGCCTCACTGTAGAAGATGTGGAGAGGGTAGTGACCGATACTTTCGGTGCAGTCTCTCCCAGTTGTTGCCTCGGCTCCAACCCTTTTGGGTCATGAAGCTCACATATCCATGACTCCACCACCAACTCTTCCTCCTCTGACTCCCTCCATGGGTTTGGAGCCCTTGGATCAGAGTTGTCTAGGCCCGTCTTCTTCGGGTCCGAAGATCTCTGTATCCTCGGATCCGAAGTTTGCTCTGAGCTCCTCTCTGCTATTCAATCTGGAGAGCTCTCAGAGCTGAATCTACCCTGTTGGATCTGCGGTGTTTTAGTCGACTCTGAGAGCTTCTGAGCTGTCTCTACACCTTGGAACTTTGGGAAGAGTCAGATTTTCTTCGTGTTTCAATGTTGCAGTCATCACATTTGGGTTATCCCTGCCAGGGTAGCCCTCAGCCGGCCCGAATACCAGACACTTACTATTTCTGTATCAGTTTCTGTCACTTGAGGACTGACGTCAGGTTGTCAGTAGTATAAAGTAAGGCAGCCGACGCCATTATATCAGTCTTTCTTGCCGTGGAGCCCGAAGCAGAAGCAGTTCGCAGGAGTGCCAGTCGGCTGCTACCTGAGTTTCGTCTGCTGAATTAAAGTTAAAGTCTTCTAAAGCTAAGTACCACATTGGGGATCCTTTTTTCTTGCACTAACCGATGTCAGAAAAAGTTAATAATTTTCTCAGCTGTAGAAAACAAATACCACACTAAAACTTCTACTCTTACTGCGTCATTTGTTTAGGCCCAGACCACGACGTCCCTCGTTGTCACTTCTGTGCTTTGTTCAACACCAGAACTATCCATCATCAGGCCCTTATTGTAGCCAGGTATTTTCGCTTACAGTCCTCGAATTCCGATATGGCTTCGGTAAGCCATCCGACAGCAGATCTTCCGAAAAAACGTAAAGCTTAAGGCAGAGACAGACCACACAGGTCCATACCTACCGACGACACTTCCATTAAGCTAGTCATCAGTTCTCCGGTCCTCATTGAGGCGCTTTTGCAACCCCTGATGCCTGCTTCTGTTGATTCGCAGGCCGCTACTGAGACCCTTTCGGAGTCTGGTATGCCACAAAACTTTTCTTTGATTAAGGATCCTGCAGTCGTCTCAACCTTGGATGGGTCCAGAGCCGCTGAGCAGGAACAGGCTTCCGAGGACATCCTTCACACTACCGAATCTTGAGACAAACTGACGTCTTCTTTCACGACTACTGTTCTTTCTAAAACTACCGCGTTTCTTAGGCCCAAGAATCCGACGACCCACTCTCAGGCGCCTGCTACCTTGCCTCAGTCTCAAATGCTTAAAATGGCGGAAGACCTTATCATGCTGATCAGGGCAAGCCAAGCTACCCCCTCCAAAAGGAAAAGAGATGTGTCCCCTGTAGTTTTGTCTAAACAAGAGTCAGATGAATGTGATGCATCTGAATATGAAGACTTGCAACCCCTCTCCACTTACGAGGATTCTGATGCAGAGGATTCCATTCCTTCAGCCTCTCCCCCAGAAGATTTTTCCTTTGGAGAAACCCTGCATACCTTAAGGGAGCATTTCCAATGGGAGAGTCAGGACTACCCTCAGTCTAAAAAGAGACTCCGGGAATTCCTGGATCTTCCACAACACAGACTTTTGGCCATCCCCCCCAGTCCTGGATGTTGTGGCGGATGTTTTCCTCAAATCCAGCTGGACTCCTGACACCCTTCCGCCTGATCCCAGAAAACCAGACAGGTAATATAGAGTCCCTGACTCCCACAAATATCTTTTTAAAAATCCTACAGCTGACTCTGAGGTCATTTCTCAAGGGCCAAAAGGAATTAAAGCAACCTCTACTTAGAAGCCCACCCCCTCAGACAGGCATTCCCGAGCTTTGGACAGATGGGGTAAGAAAATATACACCTCAGCTACTCTTGCTATCAGGGCACTAAATTGTCTGTTCCATATGCTGAAATTTCAGCAACATACCTTGGAACTCCTTAAACAAAAAAATGTCTTCCTTTCCTGCTTGGGCAGAATCTAAAGGGCGGCACAGTGGTGCAGTGGTTAACATTGTCGCCTCACAGCAAGAGGTTCTCCGGTTCGATTCTCGGCTGGGGTGCCTTCTGTGTGGAGTTTGCATGTTCTCCCTGTGTTCGCGTGGGTTTCCTCCGGGTACTCCGGTTTCCTCCCACATTCCAAAGACATGCATCTGGAGCATTTCTCCCCGGGCCTCCGCTGAAAACAGGGTCTGTGGAACCTAGTCGGACATTCCCGGTCAACAAATGTTAAATAAATAAAAATAAATAAAGATTTACAAGAGTTGATGCATTTTGCAAGTCAAGTAATTAAACACACCTTGCACTGTGGTTTTGACGCCCTAGAAGCTTCTTGCAGGGCAGCAGTCACTGGATCTGTCATTAGAAGGCATGCATGGCTTAAGAAACAGCCCCTGCCAGATCATGTCAAATCTAAATTGTTGGATGCCCCCTTGCACAACGATAACTTATTTGGCACTAAAGCAGAAGAGGTCTTAAAGATGGAAGAAAAAACAAAATCTATGCAAACAGTTAAGGATTTTTTTGCAGGTCCAGCCCCCTAGGTTCAGCAGGCATTGTCCCTCCAAACACAGGTCCTTTCCTGCTCCCAGTAAACCGGCCCAGCCTATGCCCCGTGGAAGCAGAGCCCCCATACAGCAGCCCCAGGGAATGCAGAGGTCTAAGCAGTGGACTACCTCCACTTCAAAACCAGGGAGTTCCAAGCCACCCCCTTATGGTAAAAACTCACAATGACTCATCTCCTTCTCCCCCTCCCTCTTGCCCACCTTCACTTACCCCTAGGAGGACAACTCTCCTTTCACTCAAGCACCTGAGCCACCATTACCAAGGACCACTGGGTTCTGAACATTGTGTCTCAGGGATACAAATTTTTCTTCCACACCCTTCCAACCCCAAAAGGGTTTCCAGATCTACCACCAAATCAGTGGGCAGAGGCTCAAAAGCAAATCCTTTCCCTGCTCTCTATGAGGGCAGTAGATAACGTTCCTGCAGAACAGCTAGGCCAAGGTTTCTACTCCAGACTTTTTCTGGTGCCCAGAAAAGAGGGCACCTGGTTGCCCATCCTCTATCTATCCATTCTCAACACCTTCTTGGTGATCCCAAAATTCAAAATGCTCACCCTCCAGCAGCTGCTACCCATGCTCTCCAAGGACGCTTGGCTAGCCACCCTAAATCTAAAAGAGGCCTACCTCCACGTTCCTGTCAGGGAATCCTGCAGGAAATATCTCTGCTTCAGGGCAGGATCTCAACACTTTCAGTTCTCTGCGCTTCTCTTTGGCTTAGCTACTGCTCCCAGAGTTTTCAGAAAATGTCTGGCTCCAGCCATTGCCTTTTGCAGACAAAGAAATATTTAGATTTACCCATACTTAGATGATTGCCTTATTCAGGCAGACAGCCAGGAGAAGCTGCTCAAGCACCTGGCCTTTGTGAAGACCCTACTAACCTCTCTAGGGTACACAATCAACGAAAAGAAATCCAAACAGGTGCCTACCCAAAGAATAATCTTCCTGGGAGCAAGTCTGGACACAGCTTCCCAGATGGCATACCTTACTCCAGAGAAACAAATTTTTCTGACAGCCTACATCTCTCAACTAGCCACCAGGCCCCAGCTAACTGCAAGGAAGATCATGCAAGCTCTGGATTCATGGCATCTTGCATACTACTCATTCCATATGCCAGACTGCATATGAGGAATCTTCAATGGTACCTAAAGAGCCTTTGGTGCCAACACTCTCAAGACCTGAAAACTCTTCTACCTATAATTCCTTGCCTCAGAAAAGATGTTCTTTGGTGGGCAACAGCATGCTTCCACAGCAAGGGAATGCCTTTCTCCCCACTCCACTCCTGCCGTCCAGACCCTCACAACAAACGCATCAGATTAGGCTTGGGGTGCACACCTAGATGGCAGGTGCATACATGGCCAATGGAGCCCACAGCAAATCCCTCTGCACATCAGTCAATAAGAGATGATGGCTGTGCAGCACACCTTGATAGCTTTCAAGCCCCTTCTCTCTCCAGGGGCTCTCTTGATCAAAGCAGACAACACCACTGTGATGTGGTGCATCAACAAGCGGGGAGGGACTCCCTCCTACCCTCTATGCAGGCTGGTCATGACCCTTTGGCACACAGCCTCTGCCATGCAACTATACCTGTTAGCACAATTCCTACCAGGCTCTCTCAACTCTGGCAGACCAATTAAGCAGAAATCTTCTGAACCCACATGAGTGGCAACTCAGCAGAAGTACCTTCACCCTAATAACTCAGAAATGGGGAACCCCGAAGGTCGACCTCTTTGCCTCCCACACCAACCATCAACTCAGCAAATTCTGCAAAAGGAAGCATCACAGCATGGCTTGGAAAGTGGATGCCCTGTCCTTCCCCTGGGTCAGTCTGTGCTTTTCCTCCCCTACTTCTCATCCCCAGGGTACTGCTCAAAATAAGGGAAGAAAACCGGGGACTATTCTTATAGCTCCAGACTGGCCCTCCTGCACTGGTACCCCTTGCTGCGCATGTCTGTCCTTGCTATCCCCGTGGCATCTTCCTCAGATTCCAAACCTCCTGATCCAGAGGGAAGGGGAGTTCTTGCATCCCCAATTGCAGACACTCAATTTTGCAGCATGGCTTATTCCCTAACCCTGAACCAATCTGCCAACCTCAGTAAACAGGTTTTGGATGTTATCCATGAGGCCAGACGTCCTAGCACCAGAAAGTCTTATGCTGATAAATGGAAAAGGTTCTGCACATGGATCCAGGCTAAGGGAGCCAATACGGCACAGCCCTACCTCCCTGTCATCGTGGATTACTTAGCTAACCTACTACACAGTGGCCTCTCTTTCTCTTCTATAAAAATTCATCCCTCTGCTATTTCTGCTCATTTTCCCACTGAGCAGCCCTTTTTCTCATACCCTTTGATCAAACAGTTCCTAAGAGGGGCTAGCAACTTGAGGCCACCCAGAAGGGCACCAACACCAGCTTGGGACCTTAACTTTGTATTGGAAAAGCTCACTCTGCCCCTTTTGAACCAGCTTCTTCTGCAGAGCTAACATTTCTCTCCTGGAAGACAGCATTCCTTCTTACCATCACTTCAGCCAGGAGAGTCTCTGAGCTGCAAGCACTCATGTGGAACCCTTCATCATCTTTCATGCAGACAGGGTATCCCTCAGAACTAACCCATCCTTCATGCCCAAGGTGGTGTCCAGTGTGGCTCTCAACCAATCCATTCATTTGCCCACCTTTTTTTCGTAATCCCCAGAACAAGGGGGAAAGGATTCTTCACTCTCTAGATTTGCACAGACAGCTTGGATTCTATTTAGACAGGACTAAATCCTTCAGAAAGTCTGATCAATTGCTGGTTAGCTTTGCTACAGGGGCAGAAGGCAAAGCCATCTCCAAACAATTTCCAAATGGATAGCACACTGCATCCTTTTCTGCTACAAACAGCATGGAAAGCCTCCCCCTAAGGGGGTCAGGACAGACTCCACCAGAGCAGCCTCCACCTCTGCAGCTTTCCTCAGAGGAGTCCCCACAAGGGACATCCTGGAGGCTGCAACCTGGACATCTGTTTGCATTTTTACCAAGCATTACCACCTGCCTCTCTTCTCCAAATCCAGGGCAGGGTTTGCCTCTGCAGTCTTGCAGGGCATCCTAGCCAGCCCCTAGTTTCATTGACTGCCTCCACCCTTTTCATCCGCTTTCGGAATCAACCCAAATATGATGACTTCAACAGTGAAACATGAAGTACATAGTACAGTTGTGTACACTTACCATAAATGTAGATATTCAAGTGTATTCACTGTTGCAGTCCTGGCCTCCCATTCCTCCTTTTCTTCTGTTTCTCCTTTTATTACCTTTCTAACTTGTTCTCCTTTCAAGGGACATATTGGTATTTATTTTCCACTGGTGGGGTTTTTCTTCCACCATACCCAGGCCTCCTACTTGGGGGCTCCTGACAGGTTAGGGCAAGAAAAATTGATGTAATGGCATTGGCTGCCTTACTTTATACTACTGATGACCTGACGTCAGTCCTCAAGCAACAGCAACTGTCACAGAAATACTAAGTCTCTGGTATTCGGGCCGGCAGAGGGCTACCTGGCAGGGATAACCCAAATGTGATGACTGCAACAATGAATACACTTGAACATCTACATTTGTGGTAAGTGTACACAGCTGTACTTTCAGCTCCAACTTCTGCCTCGGGGTGACTTTTTTTGACGCAAGGAAGGACCAAGGATCAGAAAGCCCTCCTTTTAGACCAAAGTTCCTATCCCTCTCCAGGAAGGTCAGCCTTAAGGACTTTGGAGAGATCCCTGTCAGCTTCCATGATCCAGATGGGTCCTATCCACTCTGGTTCCATGCCTTCCCCTGCTTTGCGTCAGGAGTCTCAGTTAACCCTCCCACAGGGATAGCCAGTACCAAAACCTCAGGACACCCATTTGGGTATTATTATCCCTCTGAAGAGGTCTCCCGGAAGAGGACACGTAAGAGGAAGCATCTGGATTCTTTTGAATCTGTCACCGAAAACATGGATTTTGAGGAGAGGTGGCTGGAAGACCAACAATCCTTCGCTGAAGGAATCTGTGCTCTTGGAGGCATTTGGTACTGGCTTATTTACATCTTCGGTGATTCTGCCTGCCGACATGCTTCTTGAATTGGTCTTATGATGGGCATGGAAAGGGGTGTGACTCCAATGAGCCCATACCAAGGAAGCCTGATAAAATTATGACCCCTTCAGAAGACAAACAGTTCTGGACCAGGGGCCCCTTGTTGATGCCATGGTCATACTGGCGGCCACCAAAAAGGAACTAGTCAATGAAAGATCCTCTGTTCATCCCCCGGACAAGATTTGCAGGTGATGGACAGGTTTGGGAAGCGTGTCTATGCTTCAGAGATCTTCGCCTTGGAGTCCCTGAACTGTCTGGCACATTTCACCAGATTACAGTGGGATCTGATAAAGGAACTCCTGGATACCCTTGCAGGAATCATATCTCAGGAGGTGAAGGACTCCGTCACCTCACAGCTGGTGACCCTACAATCAATGTCAAACTCATCCATGAGGATGATTTCCAGTGTGGCAGAATGAACCTCAAGGCAGTGGGTTCAGGTGTAGCCATCAGGAGACACACCTGTATGTTTGTGTGACTTCACTGAGCCTTTTAAGTCAGTGTTCATCAGTGCTCCTTTTAACAGCTTGTCTCTCTTTGGCCCGAAAATAAAAGCTACATTGTCCAGGTGTGAGAAGGATAAAAAGACCCTGTCTGCTATGGGCATGCGTTTTTCCACCCCCAACATACCTCTCAACCTGGAAACATCAAAACTCTGGACAAGGCCCATGAAAAATAGGTACAAATCTGTACGCTGATTAACATCTAATCTGCATACATAATTATTTAGCCCCACCCACTGCAATGGAATTGTGGGATACCAACTTTCAAATGCAAACTGAAGAACAGACCATCAAATATGGCACCGCACTAGAGTCCCCTTCAGCCATTCCAGTGTCCCATTACCTGGCGATTTCTCCCCATTTACCATAAACACTAATGTATGCATATTGCTTTTCTTCTACAATGATTATTTGGATTTTATTTTTACTTTTTGCAGCACAACAATGCACAAAACACTAACAGACATCTGCTAAACAAGGCAATACTGTCTCGCAATGAACATAGACTTGGCATTAAAACTTCTCTGCCCTTGAAACTCACATTCATTTAAATAGCATTGAAACCCACACACCACATCCAAAGAAAATGTATCTGGCCAGATTACCTTTGGGCTGTTTTCAAATCATTGGCCCCTTGCACATGAAAAACACGTGGTCTTTGATGCATCTTCCTGATTGTATTATATTATATTCCTTGTATAATACAGCACACTTAGTGAGTTTTAAATTTATTGAACATTTTTCCAGTAAGCAATGACACAAACTGCATGAACCAATAATGACAAAACTGCCCAGTTCAGAACATTTTCATCTTAGTCTACTCACCATATAGACATTGTGTGTTCTTCAATTCAGCTTCCTGATGGTGTTGAAATTAGTATAATTATTATTATTTACATTTTCTGCAGAATTTGAATCAATAGGCTTGAAACAACTGCAGCTTAATTCAAATAACTGGGCAAAAAAGAAAACAAATATGACAATAATCCATCTCAAACAATATTTAAGGAGCTACTTTGCTCCTTATTTTTTGTGTCATACTGAGGTGTCAGTGGCATAGTGTTCCTGATAAAAAAAAAAAAACATGCACAGCTAAATGTCCATTCATCTGCACACACTTCATGATTGCATTGTTTGGAGATGATAAATGTGAAATGCACTCACTATTACTGTAAAACGAACAGTGTACTAAAGTCTGCATAAGGCAGTATAACTCATATTTCCTATGTCAAAGTGATTTGACAATGCATCTAAGAATAAAAGTTGAAAATGACATGTACGTAATTGGGCAACTGTTCTGTGATCCACTGCACACACATATAAACACACTTAAGCTGTATTTAGTTTGGCAGTTATCAAGGATAATTAAGGCTATGGGCTGTTAACCTGCTTCCTGTGGTCCAGGCTTTGATTCTCTCAGCCTCCATTTGCCTAACCAGACAATGTCTGAGTGGATCAGTGGTCCACCCCAATTAACAGATGAATCAAAATTATATCCAAAAACAGGATGTGACATACAAGACATCAGTCCATAAATGCAATTAGAAAGGCACATCAGAAAATTAGCCCATGTCATGATAATCTGTAAATGAGGCAAGAAATGCATGTGCTAATAGAGCCCATGTAACAACACTTGTAAAACAATGGGTTATGCTTTTAGATTACTTGCTACCACTTTAAAAAGAACCATAGCTAAAATACATGCTCATTTCTACAATACAGAAAACCAGCACATTATGAGTATGTATTATGTAGCTCAGCATGATACTGCAGAAATATACATTTAACAGTCACACTAAATTAGAGAAGTAAACAAGTGTTAGAACAGATCTAACCTAAAGTAAGACCTGTACCCCATACACTTACTTTAATGCTGAGCCTGTAGTAGCAGAACATTCGTTATATATAAAATTCCACAGGCGCGAATGAGGAAAAAAGAAGCAATAGTGGAATCTATGTGCATTGATGCAGGGACGCACAGACGCAAAGGCCAAAGGGTGTTTGTTTTCTTAAAGATGAATGAACACCATTAAACAAGAAATATAATTCGTGTTTGATGCCTTTGTCGTTCGGAACACTCAGTCACGCACACACTATTAATACTCTTATCTTAGAAATAAACAATAGAAACAGAGAACACTGCACTGAAATGCTGCTGGCAAATCTAGGTAGGCAGGAAGGGAAAAAATTATGATCTCCTCATTACTGCTGCTGCTGCTGCTTCCAGCTCAAAAGAGCCAAGGCAAGAATGAGTGGGCAGAAGAACGGGTGCTTTATTGTGGTGGTGTGGGTTGTAAATGAGAGTAGAGTGCTCATTTTCTTCGTTTTGCATGACTTGTTCAATGCCATTTTATGGCAGTTTTATTTGATTGCAAAGTTGCGTTAAGTGTGGGAGTACGGTACTCACACACGCACACACCAGACAGTTTGTTCTGTTCACATACCTGAAGGAGCAGTTCCTTCCCTCCACGAAGCTCAGGTCAGATGATAATCCAAAGCAGCCATTTTCTTAGCTCTGAGTCTGCAGCAGTACCCATAAGTTCCTGCTCGATCATTTCCTTAGCTCTGCAACAGTACTACCCTTAAGTTTCCATTTGAGCTCGCCTCGCAGGCCATTCAAACAGAAAGAGGCAGCCAGCCGGAAATGCAGCTGCACGTGAGCCCTTGAGCTCAATTCCGACAGGCTGATGGAGCTGATGTCATCTCGCACGTGATGACATCAGCAAAAAGCGGGGGGGAGCTGGGAAAAAAGTCGGAAATAAAGGGGTGCCACTCAGGAATCGTGGCACCCCATTATTTGACCCCAAAACTCAGTAAAAAACCAGTAATTTGGTATGGTTGGGAGGTATGACCCCCAAAGATCCTTCTCGAGGAATCATCAGGGAAATGGAAAGATGTGATTCAAAAAATCACAGGGATCTTTCCAGGACACACGTGTGGACAATCTTCCCCCAGAGGCAGAGGGGGAAACTCAAATGATAGATGTCCCCCTCACAGCAGAGGAGGCCCACAACATCAAGGGTCCTGAGAACCATTCTTTGGCAAATCATTCCAGTGCTCCTGAATGGAGGCCAGATTGTCCCCCTCTGGAGGCAGTCTGGGGTCATTTGTCCCTGCACCAGAGAGCCTGGCTAGAGATAACAAGAGATACTTGGGTGCAGTGGATCATATCCAGAGGTTATATAATTCCATTTTCCCTTCCTCCTCCAATTTTCAGAAAAATCCCCGATGTTCTACCCAGTCAGAGAGATCAAGAAGCTATTCAAATACAAAAGCTGCCAAACAAAAGAGTCATCCAAGAAATTCCCCCCTCCCACCCCCAGACCAAAAAGAATCTGGAACTTAAAATTCTTTTTAGTGCCAAAGAAAACTGGGGACTGGAGATCAGTTCTGGATTTCAGCAATCTAAACAGATTTGTTTGACAGACAAAGTTCCAGATGGTCATGGTTCAGTCCATTCTTCCATTTTTGGAAAAGGACAACTGGATGTGCTGAATAGATCTGCAGGATGATTACTATCATATAAAAATAAAAAGGCGATCCAGGAGATTTTTACGCTTCTGGCTAGTAACCAGTCATTGTCAGTTCAGAGCTCTGCCCTTTGGCCTCACCACAGCCTCCAGGGTGTTCACCAAATGTATGTCAGTGGTAGCAGTTCACTTGAGACTGCAAGGATTACGTGCGTTTCCATACTTAGACGACTGGGTCATAACCACTCTGACCAGGCATCAACTCATTATGGCAAGAGAAGAAGTCATCCATACTTGCACAAGGTTAGGAATAACCATAAATTTTGAGAAGTCAAATCTTGAGCCAACTCAAATTCTAGAATTCATCGAAGTGGTGCTAGACACAAGGTCAACAATAGCCTCTCTTCCCCTTCCCAGAGTTCAAACTTTAAGGTCACAAGTCAGCAAGATATTTTGCAGTACCACAATCTCTGTACACCTGGTCTTACAAGCTCTAGGATCATTGATGCAACGATAACCCTTGTTTTGCTAGGCAGGTTTCACATGAGCATTCTCCAGTGGATATTGGCATCTCAGTGGGCGATTCTTCAGTTACCCTTGTCCGCTTCAATGTGAATTACCAATTTGTGCAAGAAAAGTCTGATGTGGTGGCTCTAACTGGATCAATTGCTACAGGGTTTTCCATTTCTCCTCTCATATCCCAGCACCATAGTGACCACGGATGCTTCCCAGTTAGGGTGGGGGGGGGGCATTACCTGGGAAAGACAGTCCAAGGCATGTGGTCCCCAAAAGAGGCCAATTTGCATATCAACATATTGGAGTTGAGAGCAGTGCTTTTCACATTGCAAGCCTTTCAAGATTCTCTCCCGTCAGAAATGATAGCAGTTCAGACAGACAATATGTCATTGGTTTGGTAC
This sequence comes from Protopterus annectens, assembly GCF_019279795.1. Classification (NCBI taxonomy): domain Eukaryota; kingdom Metazoa; phylum Chordata; order Ceratodontiformes; family Protopteridae; genus Protopterus; species Protopterus annectens. The sequence continues at coordinate 361,321,688 of NC_056745.1, forward strand.
ATCAACAAACAAGGAGGAATCCGATCATAACCCCTATGTTGAGAAGTGCTAAGGGTGTGACAGTGGGCAATATCTTCCAACTGCTTTCTCTAAGCAACACATTTTCCGGGAAAATCCAGTGTGCTAGCAGACAAGCTGAGCATGTGCGTGTTGTTACCTCATGAATGGTCCCTCAACCAGAAAGTGACGGAACAAATATTCCACAGATAGGGCCAGCTTTACTGCGATCTCTTTGCATGTCCCCTAAATAGCAAGTATTTTGCCCTAATCCCCCCACAGGGGAGTCGTCGAGGGATGCTGTTCTCCATGATTGGCCCCCCGGATTACTTTATGCATATTCCCCAAGTCCCCTAATTCTGAAGTTCCTTCAGAGAGCTGCCAGGTTGAAGACTAAAGTCATACTCATTGCCCCCTTTTGGCCTCAACAGATATGGTTTCCCTTCCTCTGGCCTCATAGTTCACCAACCTTGGATTCTGGACCCAGCTGCAGACAACCTGTCTCAGCTGACAGGCATGATACATCCAGCCCGTTCGAACCTCAAACTGTCACAGCTTGATTTCTCCAATTCCAACAGTAGCCAGACAGTCGATGCTCTCTTCCCCTGTCCGTCACATCTTGGTGTCTTCCCTTAAGCCATCCACTAGGAAACTTACGCTTGTAAGTTGAAAAGATTTGTACACTGGGCTTTTCAAAAGTATGTAGAACCTTTCTCGGCCCCATTTAATCATGTGCTGGAGTTCTTGATGCTACTATTCAACCAAGGGGCCAGTTCTTCAACAGTGAGAGTCTGGTTGGCAGCAATTTCTGATTTCCACATTGGATTTGATGGCCATTCGCTAGCCACTCATAAACTACATAAAGCCTTTTTGCGTGGCACTGTTCTTCTTAAACCCCCTTTTAAAAATCCCATGCCACCGTGGGATCTCAGTCTGGTACTGCAGTCCTTGATTTTACCACCCTTTGAGTCTACCCACGATTGTGACCTCATATTTTTATCTTGGAAGACCTTGTTTTTAGTTGCCATCACTTCACCAGAGAAAATTCGGAAATTCAGGCATTGTCGGTGAAACCTCCATATCTCATTTTCCATAAGGATAGATTCTTCTTACGAACTAATGCATCTTTTTTGCCCAAGGTAGTAATCACATGTCAACATTAATCAATATATTAATCTACCAGTCTTCTTCCTGAACTATTCCTGCATAGGAGAATACTTGTTACATTTGCTAGATGTGCATAGACAATTGCATTTCTTATTCATAGGACAAAAGATATCAGGACTGATCAATTGTTTGTGTCCTTTGCTGACTTGAAATTGAGCTCACCTGTACCTAAAGTGACTTAACTAAATGGCTGACTGACTGTATTTCTTTTATTTACAAGTCAGGAATGACTTTACCTTACAAAGTACGGGCTCATTCTACCAGAGCTGTAGCTGGCTCTTCAGTTTTCCACTCAAGAACTTCCATGTATGATATTTGTTAGCAGCAACTTGGAGTTCCCCTGACACTTTTATCTCTCATTATAACTGGATCTGCTGTCCACAGGTAGGGCATTTTATGGCTCAGTGGTGCTCAGGAATATCCTTCCTTGAATCCACCCAGGGTTCTAAGTAGCTGGGAACTCTGTCCCATCAGTCAAGGACAAAATGAAAATTGACATCAAATAAAAAAAAAAAATTATGTACTTACCGTAATGTTCCATCTGTGTTGCCTATTTACATTCCCCCTCAACACCCCTCTCACCAACCCCCAACTTTTTTTAGGCTTATTCGTGAAGAGCAAGAGGATATAACAGCTTGGTTATATTTTCCCAACATTATCAGCTCCAGATGTGGCATTGCTTCTTTCTCTCTCAGTTTCTATTTTTTATCTAAATTATACACATATATGTATAAAGTTATAAGAATACTTCTTTATTGCGGAAAACAAGATCTGAGGTAATAGGGAGAATGCATAGTGGCTAAGGGAGAAGCTCCAGTGTTCTAGATTGCCACGAGCTTTTACAGTGGCCAAGTCAGATCCGACCCTTGGATCTGAACCCATCAGTCGAGGGGGAATGAAAACAGACAACACAGATGGAATGTTATGGTAAGTGCATTACTTTTTTTCTGTGGAACAGTCTTCCACTCCACATAAAACAGAATACTGGATGAATGGATTGGTAACTCTGAATTCAAACCACTGGCCCTCATGGATAGGAGCAACATGTAATTACCCCAGTGTACTGTTGTTTGGCTTGTCTTTGGATATTCATGTTGCAAAATGTAAGGGCTAATAATTACTGTGGGTTTGCAAGACTAGGTTTCTTAAGTTCTGTGGTAATCTATTTAGTATTTATCGAACCAGTGAGCTTACCAGAAATGGCCTGGGGGCTTGTTTAGAGGGCTACAAGGAACAGGTCCTTGAGTCAGCAAAGGAAAGTAGAGAGCAGTTAAACATAAAGTAAATGAAAGCATTAATTCTTGCTCTCCATTCTGTTTATCACCTTTGGTCTCCAGGAACTCTCCAGATTCTGACAAGACAATACCACTGTCCTGAAGTACATTAACAAATGGGAGTGGGCACAGTATACTACCACCTGTGCAGATTGCCAAGAACTTCTTGGAACATTAATATTAATCATAATCTTCCTCCAGCAATTTCATTTCCATCAGAAAAAAAACAGCTTTGGCAGACAACCTGAGCAGATTCAGGGTAGACCCTTATTATTGGATATTAACCAGAGAAGTCTTCCTTCAGATTGTCTGCCAGTTAAGGATGTCTAAGAAAGATCTTTACCACCAGTCTGAACAATCAACACAAAATACTTTGCTACAGAATTCCTTGCAAGAGAGTCTGGAGAAAGGGACACCCTCTCCTTTCCATGAAAATGGAATATTTCTGTATGCCTTCCATTCCTTTCCTCTCATCCAGAAATTTCTTCTGCAGATTCAGAGGGATAATCCCAAAATTGTTTTGCTGACCCCCTCCCTCCCCCATTTTGGCCAAGACAGCATTGGTTCTCCCTTCTCTTCCATAAAGCCAAGGGCAGTCACCACACATTACCTCCTAGATTGGACTTGCTCACACAAGAAGTGCTAACTAATTTATGCATACCTGTAGACACTTCATCTGGTAGTCTGGATGATAGGCTTTTAATTCCTTTTAGGCACATTTATTCAGAGGATGTGTTGCACGTAGTAAAGGTGGGTAGAAAACCTGCTACTAGAAAATCTTGTATTTCAAAATGGAAAATATTTTATTTTTGGAGACAGAAAAGAGGGACTGTATCCCTATACTTTCTATCCTCCAATATCTCTGTGAGCTGCTCAATTCTGGCTTGGCATGTACCTATATTAAGGTACATTTGTCAACCATTTCAGTTTGTCTACCTATGGATCTTCCTCTTTCTTCATGCTTTGAGATGAAGCAGTTCTTAAAAAGATGTCCCACACATTAGGCTTCTTAGAATATCTATTCCTCCTCTCTGAAAATAAATTATGTTCTTGAGAAATTAACTTTAACACATTTTTCAGCCTGCTGCTTTTGAATCCGTAAAATATTGAACAAGGAAAACAGTTCTTGTAGCCTTAACCTCTGCAAAGCTGGTTTCTGAGTTACAAGACCCCATGTCTATTTTACCTGATTTTCCACAAGGGCAGAGTATCCCTTAGATCTAACCCATCCATTATACCTAAATTAGCTACTGAAATATCTCTAAATCAGTCCATTCACCTTTCTGCATTTTGTCCAAACCCTTAAAATAATGGAGAAAGGTTATTTCATTTGTTAGATATGCAAAGACAACTAAGACAGACCAAGAAATTACAAAGTCAGATCAGTTTTTTATTTCCTTTGAGGGTAAAAAGCAAGGACTTCCATTATCCATGCAAACCTTTTCAAGGGATTTCCCATTTCCTTTAATTATTTTCATGGGAAATCCCTCTAAGCTCATTTTCAAGGGCTATGGCTTCTATAGGTTATTTTTTTTTTTTTTTTTACCCCAAAGGGTGTGTCTCCAAATTTGTCCTACAGGTAGCTATTTGATCTTCTATTCACATCTTTACAAAGCATTGCAAAACTGATACCTACTGTAGAATCTGGATAGAAGCCAGAACTGTATTTCAAGGGTTAATGGACTCTGGTTCTGTACCCCCTCCCGAGTCTACCTAATCTTCCTAATGCTTTGGAAATTGTCCCATCTGCCAGTGTTACTGCAACGTCGATATACTGAAGAACAGAGTACAATTGTCATACGTCTCTTTACTACCAGCAAGTAGTCCACATGCCTAGGGCTAAGGTCGAATGTACTGCACGTGAGGAAGGAGTGCATAAACTTTGGTATAATTACCAGACATGGTATCTTTGGCAGGATCCATTCCATCTTTCAGCATTACTGCAACAGCAGTCTATTCAAACATCTACTGTTATGGTAAGTTCTTACACAGCTGCATTTTCTACTGGTTTCTATTTTCAGAATCTTCCATCCATTTTAGGAATTCTGCTCTACCTGGTATTAGCAAGATACCTGTGTAAACCAGTACACACAGTTTTCTAGGCAGCAGTTCTAGATGTAGATTCTGAGTGTGGCTTCAGAAGATCTATGTGAATTGAAAAATCTCTGCTGTAATGTCCAAGGCCACCTGAAATAAGTTTCTTAAATCAACACTAATTCCATAATGCAAGAGTGTTCCATTCCACTACAGCATCTTTGCCTTCAGTTACTGGCAAATTGCAGATAAGCATTTGTTTTCTTTGAATAGAATTTTTGTATATGAGATTTATCATAAATCCTCCTTAATGGCATAAAAAGCAGAAGAGACCATTCTTAAAGCAAAGGTAATTAATATTGAAAATTCAGTATTTTATAGTTTGAGGCAGTCATGTCCTGAAGAAATTCACATTTCTTTAAGAAACATGGACATTTATTATGTTCTCAGTTTTCACTGCTGCACATATCTCTCAACCTGGAAACATCAAAAATCTGGATAAAGGCCCATGAAAACTAGGTACAAATCTGTATGCTGATTAACATAACATTTGCATACATAATTATGTAACCCCACCCACTCCAATGGAATTGTGGGATATCAACTTTTACATTTTACAGCACAAACTCTGCTAGACATCTGTTAAACAAAGCAATGCAGTCTCACAATGAAAATAGACTTTGCATTAAAACTTCTCTGCCCTTGAAACTCACATTAATTGAATTAGCATTGAAACCCACATTCAAAGAAAATACATCTGGCCAGTGGCAGACAAAGATGAACTTTGGTCTGTTTTCAAATCATAGGCCCCTTGCACACGAAACATACATGTGTTCTTTGATACACCTTCCTGGTTGTGTAAATTATATTCCTTGTATAATACATTACAGTTAGAGTGTGTTTTAAATTTATTGTTTTGAACATTTTTCCAGTAAACAGTGAAACAAAATGCATGCACCAATAATGACAAAATTGCCCAATTCAGAACACTTCCATCATAAAGGCCTACTCAGACTTCTACAGTCCACCAGTATCGGTAAATATGCACAATCTCTGCAGAAATAAAAGTCATCTAAGTAATTCCATATTAGAGAGATCTGTAAGTAATGAAGAGGTTGCTGCTAGCAAACTGCTTTATATTTCATTGTTTCATCTACAAATAAAGTGCCTGTTGCCCCCTGAGAAATAAATTGCCTATGTTATATTTAAAAAAATGATAAGCTAGTAATATTATAATAGGGAATGGATGGCAAACTGATAACAGGTTGATAGTTCCTAGTTGTCGCTACCAAAGCGGACATTCTCAGGACTGCAGCATCCACCCCCTTTAAAAGTACAACACAGTACAGTATCAGCAATGCATCTACATACTGTCAGCATAGAACCTCTACAGTATTCTGCACCAAAAGCAAGTATTCAACCTGTTATGCTATTAATGCACTCGAGAAAATAAAAAATGGTGTACTGGAAGGCACAGTAAACAACCAAAATAAATGAACACCTTCTGGCCCAGCTTGGCAGCACCCCCTGCAAGAATTAATCCAGTCCAGTAGCAACAAAAATGTGCTTAATAATATAGAGCTGGTTTCCAACAATCAGTCTTTAGCAACTCGGACTGAGGACTCTTTGTTGGAAACTGAGGTTTATATTATTAAACACATTTTTGTCGCAATTGGACTGGATTAAGTCTTGCAGGGGCTGCTGCCAAGCTGGGCCAGAAGGTATTTATTAACAAGGCAAGCAGACTCAGCATAAGCAACACTAAACTTCTCTTCCCCTGAGGCTGTCATTTCATTGTAAAATCAACTTGACACTCAGCTGTATCTCTCAACTTTGCAGCACAAGAAATCTGGAAAAAGCCAAAATTTATTGGGGGGGGGGACAAAAGCCCCAAAACCAGGGCTCATTTTAAACATTGCTTGCATAATCTTGGAAAGTTGCTAGAATAAAATGTGTTACCACCATGCATTTCACTGACAAGTCTTGAACCCAGGACCCTGTGCACTACAGTCAGAGCAACGTACCACTATGCCAAATCAGCTGTTTCCTGAAAGATAGGAAGACTGAAACTTAAATGGCTATCAATTAGTGAATTCAGTTCTCACCATAGCTCTCAACCTCTTGGCACAAAAAACCTGGACAAAGCCAGTAATTGGGGAATAAGGTTCCAAAAATAAGGACACATTTCAAATACTGATTTTATAAACTTAGAAAATTGCTAGAATAAGAAGTGTTTTATGTTTCCATATATTTTCTGAAGACTATGAAGTCTGAACTTCAAATGCTTGTCATTATTTAGTGAATTCAGTCCTTCACTGATTTGCCACAAAAATCCAGAAAACCACAGATTTTATGAGGAACAGAACAGAACAAAAATATGAGGCAAAAATCTGGACAGTTTTCATAAGTGGTGATGAATAGGGAATTCAGGCTCTTGCTACCCGTACCAAAGGGCATTTTACACACACACACGCACACACACACACTCTGCAGCATAAATTGAATACAAAATAATGAACCAAATTCCCTTGCAGCTCTAATGGATGTTTTTGGAGACAAACCAAATTCCTGTCACTTGTAACAAACGTTCCCGGAGGAATACAACCATTCCCTTGCAGCTTGTACTAAACAAACATGAACCATAAATCGCTCGCAGAAGAAATGTCCTTAACTGGAGCATCCAGAAATGCTCACACATTACCCTCAAGCCCAATTCCGACAGGCTGGCAGGAGCTGACATCGTCTCGCATGTGATGACCTCCGGTCAAAAGGCCGAAGTTTAAAAAAAAGCCGGGAAAATCCAAAATTAAGGGGTGCCACTCAGGAGTCATGGCACCCCATTATTTGGACTTCAAAATCTGTAAAAACTGAGAAATTCGGTACAGTTAAGAGGTCTGCTGCTGCATTAAGCCAATGAGTAATAGCCTGCCAAGGACACAGCAACTGGCCAGCAATTGGCAGCCATTACTAACTTTCATGTTGGCAGAGATAATGTGCCTCTGACTTCCCTCAAAATTTCCAAGGCATTCCTCAAGGGTACCTTTTTGCTGTGTCCTCCAGTACAGGATCTAGTTCTTCCCTGGGATTTGCCTTTCATTTTGCAAGTCCTTGCAAGCCGTCTGTTTGAATCTTCACCTACTTTGGACCTGAAGCTCTTATCTTGGAAAGCTTTGTTTTTAGTGGTGATTACTTCGGCAAGGGTTTTAGAATTGCAAGATCTTGATTCTTCACCTCCTTATTTGGTGTTTGACAGGGTTTCCCTTCATACAAACCCTTCTTTTCTTCCAAAGGTAGCATCCAAGAATAACCTTAACAGTTCTGTTCATCTTAAAAATGTAATAAAGAGGAAGAGCTGAAGTTGCACCAGACAATTACTTTATTAATGTTGAGTGCTTTCGTCTGTAACAATGAATGAACAGGACTTCATCAGAACACTTACTGAACAAAGTCACGTCCCTTAAATACACTGAGTAATTACTAATTAAGCAATTAAACAATTATAAAATTAAAAAAGACAGTGAATAAAAAGTCATGATCAAAAAATGTAAGGTCTATATTCACATTTTCTGACAAAACACTAGGATTTAGTTACAAAAAGCAGCCATAATGTTTCATTTTTTAAATACTTGTTATACTAATACATTAATTTAACCCTGGCCTTACAGCAGCATTAAGTCACAGTTGCCAACGAAGCTCACAAGCTTCAAGTTGCTCAGGAACTATTCTACACTTTTGATCACTTATAAGTTGCTGCACTACTAAGAATTTAAAACTGTGATCTGCAAAATTCTGAACTTGCCTACTTAATGCATTGGTGTTGACAGCCTTAGAAATATCTAACGTATGTTCATAGATCCTGCTTTTAAAATTCCTAGCAGTCTTCCCTACATAAAAGGCCAGGCATATGATGTACACTTAGCAATGTAAACCACAATGTTAAGTTGTGCATCTCACCTTCATTCTTGCTGGTTGGGTACGGAGCCGATCCTCGGCTCCGACTCGGCCATCTTCAAAAGCTCGAGAGCTGCTTACTGGCTCGAGGCCACCCTCTATCCCATGATGCCTGGCGCTAGATACCCAGATCTCGTTAGCCGCTTCTGCTGCGAGGTTGTTCTGCTGGCTCAGGTCATATAAAACTTATTATTACTATTTTTTTCTGTCATAAAAACTGTTAGTTTAGTGTAGAATTCCCTTTTTAGCTATAACTATTGTATTGTAGTGTTTTCTATCTGAATCCTTTCTCTATTTCAGAAACTCGTTTTAATTAGAGAGTTTCCCCTCCCCCCCCCTTTTCTAGCCCTTTCCTTACCTCAAAAGGTTTCCGTTTAAGTTAGAGGATAACCTTTTCTGTCTTTCTCTCTTAAAAAAAAAAAATAATTAATAGTTGTTGTTTATAGTATCTATTAGCTAGTTTAGTTATACTTCTGTAGTAGTAGTTATTGTGTTTGTGGTATTTTAACCTTAACTTCTGTGTCTGGGTTTTTTCCTTGGTTTCTATTCAGGATGTCCAAGGGATCCCAAGCCGTCCGGATTCAAGAAGTGTGACTCATGCTGTCAGAAGATGTCGCTGACAGATGGGCACAGTTCTTTTGTTTATTGTCTGGGCGCCATGCACCTGCAGGACTCTTGCTCAATTTGCCACGCATTTAGTCCAGGAGTCCTGCAGGAGCGCAATAACAAGTTGATCCTGAGGGGTTTACTTAAGCCCCAAGATTCACCGGCTAAGGCTCAGCCAGTGAAATCTTCTAAGACACCTAAACCTTCGGCTCCCAGTTCAGAGCCGTCGCTGGGTGAAATGGTACCATCTATCTCGGTTCCGGCTGGAACCGAGGTTTCTCCCTCCCATTCGGCCCCGATGTGTTCCTCGGAGCCGTCTGGGAGTAGAAAAAGATCTAGGTCTCCTTCTCTGGAGTCTATACGTTCGGCTCCGAGATCACCTTTGCTCCAATCAGAGCGTAGTCACCACTCATCCCACTCTTCTCGGTCCTCGAGACTTTCAGACCATGACGTGGAAAGAGTGGTCAGTAGACTGTTAAAATCGCTGGCCCTAGCAAAAATGTTGTCCAGCCCCCCTCATCAGGGGTCGGTTCTGCCCACGTCTACAGATATTCCTCCTCTGACTCCTTTGAGCTCGGAGCCGGAGTTTGTTGGGGTTCGAGTCGTGGAACCGTCGGCTTCGATACCTTGTCCTTCGGTTCCGTCGTCAACTCCGATCCCTTTCATGGTACCATCTCTGGAGGGATCTGGGTGCCGAGACTCCCTCATTGGCGAGTGGCATCAGACCCTTGTCCGACCCCGTTCTCCCCCTCGGGGCTTCGGCTCAGGTGAGCTCGACTCCCACATCAGCTTCAGAGCCGTCCCTCTCGGTGCGGGGAGGGATTCCGATTTCTTCAGAATCGGAGCTCTCTCTGTGTCCGGGCAGGGACGCCTTCGAGGTGATGGAGTGTGCTGGCCCCGGAGTCAGCCCCACGTTCGACCCCATCAGCTCTTCCCCCTATGGTGCCTGCATCTGCCTCTGCCCCTCTTCCAGACCCCAAGCGTGGGGATCCAGCACGCCAGGACACCCCTTTTTGTGTATCGTCCTCTTCCTAGGCCTCCCCTGATAATTCAGAGGAGCCACCTCGCAAGAGAAAATGTAAGAGGAAGCATGTTGACTCCCCTGAGTCTGTCACCTCAGATACCGACTTGGAGGATTCGGAAGGGTCCCCTAGATCCCCCTCTGAAGATGTCTCCTTTTCAGACATCCTTGAGATGCTTAGGCAGAGGGGAACTGGACTACCCTAGCCCCTTCTGAGGACGAGTCTGTATTCCTGGATGCGTTTGACTCCCAACCTTCCACCTCCTGGGTGTCTCCGCCCTTCGACCCACTGATGTCTGTCGTGGCTCGAAGGCCGTGGTCGGCTCCAGATTCCGTGGAACCAACCCCTAGGAGACCTGCTAAATTCATAACTGCTCCAGAGGACAAACAATTTTTGATGAAGGGCGTCCCCGTTGATGCCATGGTGGTTGCAGCGGCCACGAAAAAGGAGTTAGCTGAAACTTCTTCATCTGTTCATCCTCCTAATAGGGAGTCTATGACGATGGACAGATACGGGAAGCGGATGTTCGCTTCAGCGACCTTCTCCATGTGGTCCCTGAATTATTTGTGCCACTTCACCCGTCTTCAGAGGGATCTCCTTAAAGAGCTTGGAGATACCCTCCAAGATCCATCAGCTGATGGGGCTCAGGCTAAGATGGCTTCCCAGCTGGCGACTCTAAATTCAGTGGTGAACTCCTCCATGAGGCTCATATCTTATGCCGCCGATGGTGCGAGTAGAGCCGCAGGCACAGGCGTTGCCCTGAGGAGGCACGCTTGGATGCGGCTATGTAACTTTTCGGAACCTTTCAGAGCGTCTTTCACCAATACCCCCTTTGATGGATCCACTCTTTTTGGATCACAGGTGAAGGATAGCCTTACCAGGTGTGAGCAGGAAGGCAAGACTCTCTCTGCCGTGGGAGTCTGTTTTTCCACTCTGTCCAGACCCTATCCCAAAGGTCAGAAGAGTGGAAAGATGTGGTTCCGGAAATCCCAGGGAGCCTTGCAGGACACACGTAGTGAGTTCCCATCCAGGGGCAGAGGAGGGAACAATAACGGACGCCACCCCCGTGGCAGAGGGGGTCCGCAAATCCTTCTCTGACAAGCCCTTTCAGCATCCCTGAAGGGTTGCCCGGCTGCCCACCTCTGGAGGCAGTCGGGGGAAGATTATCACTGTACCCAAAAGCCTGGCAAGAGATAATTCGAGACACGTGGGTACAGTCCCTTATATCCGGAGGCTACAAAATTCCTTTCCTGCGCCCTTCCTTATTGTCAAACAAGTCCCTTCCAGATGTTCCACCCAGTCTAAGGGATGAAGCAGTCCAAGAAATTTCAAAACTGCCAAGAAAGGGAGTCATCCAGGAAGTCCCAGCAGACCAGCTAGGATCCGGAACATACTGAAGGTTCTTTTTGGTACCAAAAAAGACAGGGGACTGGAGACCCATTCTGGATCTCAGCAGACTAAACAAGTCTGTTCGAAGAACCAAGTTTCGGATGGTCACGCTACAGTCCATTCTACCCTTTTTGGGTCAGGACAATTGGATGTGCTCTATAGATCTTCAGGATGCGTATTACCACATCAAAATGGACAAACGCTCCAGAAGATTCCTCGGCTGGGAGCCAGTCATTACCAATTCAGAGCTCTGCCCTTTGGTTTCACCACAGCCCCCAGGGTGTTCACCAAATGTATGGCAGTAGTTACCGCTCATCTCAGACGGTTAGGATTCCAGGTGTTTCCTTATCTAGACGACTGGCTCCTGAATGCTTCCACCAGGCATCAACTTCTGCTAGCCAGAGACTACACTATCCAGACTTGCTCCAGGCTAGGTATCACAATAAATTTCGAAAAATCTGCATTGTCGCCCTGTCAGTCTATCATCTTTATAGGCGCAAATTTAAATACAAAAGACATGTTGGCGAGCCTCCCACCAGACAGAATACAAGTAATTCGCCAACATGTGCAGGTCTTATTAGCATGCAGAAGAATTCAAGCCAGGTTCGTCCTCCAATCATGAGGTCTCATGGCAGCAGCAATCGTGCTCATTCCTCTAGCTTGTTTTCACATGAGGATTCTCCAGTGGCTTCTCTTCACCCAATGGTCCTTCCAGCAGCTTCCTATGTCTCACATGATTATGATCATAGAAGCATGCAAAAAGCAGCTTGCATGGTGGATGGTCTCCGCATCAGTGCCTCAAGGCAGACCCTTTGTCCCATCACCTCCAGTTGCTACGGTAACCACGGATGCCTCCCTGATCGGGGGGGGGGGGCATTATCAGGGTAGGACAGTCCAAGGCATCTGGCAACCTCACGAGTACCGTCTGCATATAAACGTCTTGGAGATGAGGACCGTGCTTCTAGCGTTGCAAGCTCTTCAGGACTCTCTTCCTACCAGGACCATTGCAATTCAAACGGACAATATGTTGGTAGTATGGTACATCAACAAGCAGGGCGGAACCAGGTCCTACCCCCTATGTCGAGAGGCACTCAGACTCTGGCAATGAGTGATCTCTTCCCAATGGTTTCTGATTGCAACGCACATCCCTGGGAAGTCCAACGTCATAGCAGACAGGCTCAGCAGAGCAATTCTCATGCCTCACGAGTGGTCTCTGAATCAGGTAGTTGCGGACCAAATCTTCCACAAATGAGGTCAACCCTGCTGCGACCTTTTTGCAACCCCCTTCAACAGCAAGTGCAGCAATTTCTTCTCTCTCCTTCCACTTCCCAGACATTCCCCCAGAGACGCTCTAGTCCACGATTGGCCTCAGGGACTTCTTTATGCAATCCCTCCGTTTCCCTTAATTCTCAAGCTAATACAGAAAGCTACCGCATTGGGTTCCAAAATGATCCTCATTGCTCCGTACTGGCCTCGACAGATTTGGTTCCTGTTCCTGCATCATCATCTTCACGAGGAGCCTTGGACTCTGGACCTAGTTCCGGACCTCCTGATCCATCAATCGGGCGGCCTGCATCAATCCCTGCAATCTCTCCAGCTCACTGCTTGGTTGCTCCACATCCGACATTAGCCAGGCTTCCTGATATCTCCCCCTCGGTACGCGAAATTATCTTATTGTCGCACAAGTCTACCACTAGAAAAACTTACGCTAGTAAGTGGAAACATTTTTCTTCCTGGGCAGAGGCCAAGAGTATAGACCCTTTTTCAGTCCCTGTACACCATATTTTGGAATTTCTTGCGGAACTCTTTCATGCTGGTTCCGCTTCCGCTACAATTAGAGTTCAGTTAGCTGCAATCTCAAATTTTCACATTGTCGTGTCGGAAAATAATATCATGTCAAATAAGCTATGTAAAGCCTTTCTCAAAGGGACCACCCTGCTCAGGCCCCCGGTGAGAGATTCTCCCCCTCTGTGGGATCTAAATTTGATTTTAGCTTCTCTAATTTTGCCCCCCTTCGAACCTGCAGCATCCTGTTCCTTGAAGTTTTTATCTTGGAAAACCCTCTTTGTGGTCGCTATTACTTCAGCCAGAAGAGTTTCGGAACTTCAGGCTCTTTGTACCCGTCCTCCATTCTTAGTGTTCCACAATGACAGGGTTACTCTCAGGACTAACCCTTCCTTCCTTCCTAAAGTTTCTTCAGAAAGTAACTTGAATCAGTTCATAGACCTTCCTATGTTTTTCCCCAACCACTCCAACAGGGAGGAATATAAATTGCATCAATTAGATGTTCATAGGCAACTACGCTTTTATTTGCACAGAACTAAGGACATCAAGAAGTCGGACCAACTTTTTCTCTCTTATGCTCAGGGTAAACAAGGCCTTCCAGTCTCAAAAGTAACCTTATCTAGGTGGTTGGCTATGATTATCACATTTAACTATCAACTGAGGAACAAAGAGTTGCCTGTCAAACCAAAAGGTCATTCCACCAGAGCTTTAGCCACTTCTGTCGCCTTTCAGACTAGGTTGCCCATGGAATCTGTTTGTGCAGCTGCTACGTGGGCCAACCCACATACTTTCATTTCACATTATAAAGTGGATGTGGTCTCCAGGAGCAGAGCTGATTTTGGTTCCACGGTTCTGAAGAGTTTGTTCCGATGAGCCACCCAGGTTTTTAGGTGCTAGGGACGCTGTCCCAACCAGCAAGAATGAAGGCGAGATAGACAACTTAACATAAAGAAGTTATGTACCTACCATAACATTCCATGTTAGTTGTCTTCTTCTCGCCTTCTTTCTTGCATCCCACCCTCCATCCCCCTATCCTAGTGGACTGAGAAGAGTTCTTTATGGTTTTTCACTGGCTGAGTCTTCTCTGGCTGTTCCTCTCTGCCTAGTAGCCGCACTTGTAGGCTTTATATATTATAGGATAGGATTCTTTCCTTTTTACATTGGCAGTTAGACTTACCAAACGAGATCTGGGTATCTAGCGCCAGGCATCATGGGATAGGGGGTGGCCTCGAGCCAGTAAGCAGCTCTCGAGCTTTTGAAGATGGCCGTGTCAGAGCTGAGGATCGGCTCCAAACCCAACCAGCAAGAAAAAGGCGAGAAGAAGACAACTAACATGGAACGTTATGGTAGGTACACAACTTCTTTTTCTTTGATAAACATTTAAAATGTGCATAAATCTTAATCTTAGAATCATTAAGCATGAATGAATCATCAGTTTCTATAAAATATACTTGCATTGTCTACATGTGCCACATTTAAAATTACCAACATTATATTAGTCTGCCCTACTTTAACGCAGCTTTGACTTCTCTCTAAAATATCTTTCATGTTGAGGTCCCTCCTAAATGTAAACCTTGGTCTGACCAAACGGATGCAAACAGTTGTCAACTAAAGACCAGTTTTTCTTAACAATATCACATATATGTAATGCTGTTGAATTATATATAAAAGTAAATGCAGAATGACCACCATCCCTTTTAGGTACTGAATTAACATCTCCAGTTACTGTGCTACTAGACAAAATGGATGAATAGATGTTCTCATGCCTTTTTAATGGATCTCATTATTTAATGCATCTTACAAAGAATTAGAATATCCTCAGGCACTAAACATATGCAAGATGAAATCAATCTCATTGTTAAAAGTCCATATCTCTAGTTGTAATCTTCACTGCCCTCACGAGTTGCACCTTAACGTTACGGACGGAAGCTCTCAATGTTAATAAAGTAATTGGTGCAACTTGAGCTCTTCCTCTTCATTACATTTTTTGATGGTTTTACATTTTGGTTACGATGTCTAAAGTTCTATTCATCTTCCTTTGTTTTTTTCCCAATTCTCCAACAAAGATGAATACCTTTTGCATTGTTTGGATGTACATAAGCAATTGAGATTTTATTTGTTTGCATGTACATAAGCAATTGAGATTTCATTTGGACCTTACTAAAGCTGTCAAAAAATCCAGTCAGTTATTTGTCTCCTTTGAAAATCCAGGCTGGTCTTGTGTAAAGTAACTTTATCCAAGTGGGTGTCAGATTGTACTTTGTTTGCATATTCTTTGAAAGCCAAGACTCTTCCACATAAGCCTACAGATCATTCAGCAAGGGCTGTGGCTACTTCTACAGCTTTCGTTTCTAGAATATCAATGGATTTTGTTTGTGCAACTGCTCCTTGGCTGGGTCATAAACACTTTGTGTTGCAGTATAATCTGGATATTCAGTCTAGATCCAGGGCTTCCTTTGGCTCCACTGTGTTGCAGAATATCCTCCCTTAGTTCCTTCTGAGGAATTTTTCCTGCTTGGGGACTCTGTCCCACAGGTTGAAGCCAGATGAAGCAGACAACATCCGATACAAAAGTTATGTATTCACCATAATGATAGATCCATGTTGTCTATCTCCATCTGGTTCAACCTTCCTGCCCCTACCTTCTTGTTGACCTGGTGAGTCTTTCCTCCTGAGATGACCAGACATTAGAGGTCATTTGTTCCTACTTTCTGGAGTCTTGCATTCTCCTTGGTTGTCATAATCTATTTTGGAAGGTACAATTTCAGAATAATATTTTATTTACTTATTTATTTTATTTATTCACATTTGTTAACCGGGTAGAGTCCAGCTGGGCAAGTAGCCCATTTTCAGCGGAGACCCGGGGAGAAAAGCTCCACAACAGTAGTACAAAAAATTACATTTTTAAAAGGATTTACAACCAATATACAAAAAAAGTTTAACAGTTGCCAACAATCACAATTTACAAAAAGGGAATTTAAAAACAGAAAACATTACATTTCCTAAGCCTTGGTGCAGACAGTAATATGAAACTCATTAGATATATAACTAAAGTAAACCATTGTGGCATTTTCATTTGGTAGTAGTAAGACAAGGAGAAGATAGCAGAAAAGAAAGATTTGATTGATGGCATGAGAAACTAACCAGGAGTATTATAGGAGCATAACCATTGTTGAGTAAAATATTCCTTTATGAGCTGTTTGAAGCTATGACTATCTGTGTTTTCTAGGATATTCTGGGGGTAATAGGTTCCACTGTTTGGCTACTTTGAAGCAGAAGAGTCAGTCACCAAAGTAATTATGGGACTTAGTTACCATAAGTATAAGATTACCAGATATAGAAAATATGTTTTCTCATAATGATTCTTTTCATGGGGCATACTCGATCTGGGGAGCTGAAGGAGGAGTGGGGGTTTATGAGAAAAGGGCAGTGAAGCCAAGTAGGTTAAAGACTTCAGATCCAACACCGGCCAATTCTGCAGTCCCACAGGTTGAACCAGGAGGAGGCAGACAACACAGATCTGTCATTATGGTGAGTATATAACTTTAGATGTTAAGTTGTTAATCTCGCCTTCATTCTTGCTGGATGGGTTCGGAGCCGATCCTCGGCTCCGACTCAGCTTATACCAAAGCTCGAGAGCTATTTTTACCGGCTCGTGGTAACCCTGTATCCCACAATGCTAGGCGCTAACTATCCAGATCTCATTTGCCGCTTAGCTGCGAGGTTGCATTTTTGCCGGCTCTCTGGTAAATATTTTTTCAGAAGCAGTTTTCTGGTAAGGTTTTTCCATTTTATTTTCAGGGTTAGTGTACGTTTATTTCCCCTTTACCCGTTAGAGTAACCCGCCTTATATAGTCCCCTTTTGGGTCTGTTTTTTCTATCCCTTCGGTCCTAACCGTTCCCCTCATATTATCAGGCCTTCGGGCCAAGTTTGTATTCTAGTTTTTGTCTTCAGTTAAATTGTCAGTTTAATTATTTTAATCTTAGTCTTTGGTGTGGTGAAGTGACTGGACTAAGTTTTCTTTAGTGTGGTGTGTGTGTGTGTGTGTGTGTGTGTGTGTGTGTGTGTGTGTGTGTGTGTGTGTGTGTGTGTGTGTGTGTGTGTTTTACCACAAGATGTCTAAGGAGTCCAAGGTCTCAGGCTTCAAGAAGTGTGACTCATGCTGTCAGAAAATGTCTCTGACAGACGATCACACTTCTTGTGTTTATTGCCTAGGCCCTCTGCACCTGCAGGACGCTTGTTCTGTCTGCCATGCATTCAGTCCAAGAGTCCTGCAGGAACGCAGAAACAAGTTGATTTTGAGAGGCTTGTTGAAGCCCGACAGTTCCCCGGCCAAGTCCTCGTCGGGCAAACCTTCCAAGCCCACTAAATCGTCGGCTCCGAGTACAGAGCCTCCAACCAGTGGCACTACTTCTGCTTCTGCATCGGCTCCGGCTGGAGCCGAGGCTTCAAGAACTCAGTCGGCTCCGATAGTTATGTCGGAACTATCTTTGAGTCATAAGCGCTCCAGATCCCCTTCTTTGGACTCTGTCCATTCGGCTCCGAGATCTCCTTTGCTTTCGGAGCGCAGCCATCAGTCCCATTCCTCTCGGTCTTCCAGGCTTTCGGACCATGACCTCGAGAGGGTAGTTAGCAGACTCCTTAAGACGCAGGCACTGGCCCAGATGCTTCATAGCCCTTCTCAACAGACAGTGGCTATCCCCATTCCATCGTCAATTCCTCCTCCGACTCTTCCTCTGAGTTCGGAGCCGGAGTTTGTGGGAGCCGGGACCGTCGATACGTCGGAGCCGATAGGCTCTGTCGTCAGCTCCGATGTCTTCTATGATGCCATCCTTGGAGGGATCCGGGCGCCGTGACTCCCTCATTGGCTACGAGGGGGCGAGTGGCATCGGACCCTTGTCCGACCCCGTTCTTCCTCTCAGAGCCTCGGCGCCATCCCTCTCGGTGCCGGGAGTGGTCCTTATCTCATCAGAGCGGGGACCTTCTTCCCTGCCTGATAGTGGTGCTTTCGAGGTCATGAGGAGTGTGCTGGCCCCTGTGCCTGCTCCTCGGTCGGCTCCCTCAGCTCCTCCCACTGTAGTGCCTGCTACAGTCTCTACCCATCCTCTCGACCCTGACCGCAGAGATCCTACGCCTCAGGTGCCCCCATTGGGAGCATCCTCCTCTTCTGAGGCCTCCCCTGATCCGTCAGGGGAGCCCCCTCGGAAGAGGAAATGTAAGAGGAAACATGTGGACTCTCCTGAGTCCATCACATCTGACACCGACTTGGATGAGTTGGAAGGGTCCCCACAATCCCCCTCTGAGGATGTCTCCTTTTCTGACATCCTTGAGATCCTCAAGCAGAGGGGGAACTGGTCTACCCTCAATCCTTCCGAGGATGAGTCGGTCTACCTAGAGGCGTTTGGTTCTCGCCCTTCCACCTCCTGGGTGTCTCCGCCCTTTGACCCCCTTATGGAAGTGGTGGCCAGGAAGGCATGGACGGCCCCTGACTCGATGGAACCTACCCCACGGAGGCCTTCAAAATTTATCACAGCCCCTTCTGATAAGCAGTTTTTGACCAAGGGTGTCCCTGTTGATGTCATGGTGGTGGCAGCAGCCACTAAGAAGGAACTGGCCGATCCTTCAGTACCTGTCCATCCTCCTAATAAGGATTCTAGGACCATGGATAGGTACGGCAAGCGGATGATTTCTTCAGCGACCTTTACCATGTGGTCGCTGAATTACTTATGTCATTTCATCCGCCTTCAAAGAGACTTGCTCAAAGAAATGGGTGATACCCTACAGGATCCAATAGCTGTGGGGTCTCAGGACAAAATCAACTCCCGCTGGCAACCCTAAACTCGATTGTTAACTCCTCCATGCGGCTTATTTCTTATGCGGCCGATGGTGCGAGTAGGGCTGCAGGCACAGGTGTGGCCTTAAGACGTCACGCCTGGATGCGGCTTTGTAACTTTGCTGACCCCTTTAAGGCGTCCTTCACCAACTCTCCCTTTGATGGTTTAGCGTTGTTTGCACCTCAGGTGAAGGATACTTTGACCAGATGCGAACAAGAAGGCAAGACTCTCTCTGCCATGGGAGTCCGTTTTTCCACCCCATCTAGACCATACCCTAAAGGTCAGAAATGTGGAAAAATGTGGTTCCGCAAACCACAGGGAGTCGCGCCGGACGCACGAGGTGCGTTCCCCTCTAGAGGCAGGGGGGAACAATAACAGACGCCCCAGGGGCAAAGGGGGTCCGCAAAATCAGGGTAGCAGAGAAGCTGTCTCTGGCCGACCCTTCCAGCATCCCTGAGAAGCTGCCCGACTGTCCGCCTTCGGAGGCAGTCGGGGGAAGATTATCACTGTACCCAAAAGCCTGGCTTTCCCTCACCAAAGACAAATGGGTACGGTCGATCATATCCGAGGGTTACAAAATTCCCTTTGTCCACACCCCAAAACAGCCAAAAAGGCCCCTTCCAGATGTTCTACCCGGTCTAAGGGAACAAGCAGTATTAGAAATCTCAAAACTGCTAAGAAAAAGGGCCCTCCAACCAGTCCCAGCAGACCAGCAAGGATCCGGAATCTATTCCAAGTTCTTTTTGGTACCAAAAAAGACAGGGGACTGGAGACCAATTTTGGATCTCAGCAGACTGAACAAGTCTGTTCAAAGAACGAAGTTCCAGATGGTCACGCTACAGTCCATTCTACCCTTTTTGGGCCAGGACCATTGGATGTGCTCTATAGACCTTCAGGATGCGTACTACCACATCAAAATGCACAGGCGCTCCAGGAGGTTTCTCCGCTTCCGGTTGGGGGCCAGTCACTACCAATTCAGGGCCCTGCCCTTTGGTCTCACTACAGCCCCCCGAGTGTTCACCAAATGTATGGCAGTGGTTACGGCTCATCTGAGGCGTCAAGGATTCCAGGTGTTTCCATATCTGGACGACTGGCTCCTTACCGCCACCACCAGGCGTCAACTTATTCAGTCCAGAGATTACACCATTCAGATTTGCGAAGAGCTAGGTATCTCCATAAATTTCTAAAAGTCTGCTTTGTCGCCTTGTCAGTCTATTACCTTCATAGGCGCCATATTAGACACAGTTGAACTATCTGCAAAACTAATGGCACAAAGAGTCTCAGATATTCGCGAGCATGTTCATATCCTTCTTCAGAACAACAAAATCCAGGCCAAGTTTGTACTGAAGACTCTAGGTCTCATGGCGGCTGCCATTACGTTACTTCCCTTAGCTCGCTTCCACATGCGACTCCTTCAGTGGATGCTCTTCTCTCAGTGGTCCTTCCAGCAGCTTCCGATGTCACACAACATTTTAATAACCCAGGCATGCACGAAACACCTGTCTTGGTGGATGGTCTCCCTTCAAGTGATTCAGGGCAGATCCTTTGTCCCCCCCTGCCTCGGTTGCTACAGTGACAACGGATGCCTCCCTGATCGGGTGGGGGGAGCATTTTCAGGGCAGGACGGTCCAGGGCACTTGGCAACCTTTCGAGTGCCACCTGCACATAAATGTCCTGCAGATGAGAGCAGTACTTTGAGTTGCAAGCCCTTCAGGACTCTCTTCCCATCGGGACGATTGCAGTTCAGACGGACAATATGTCCGTAGTGTGGTACATCAACAAGCAGGGCGGAATCAAGTCCTATTCCTTATGTCGAGAAGCACTCAGACTTTGGCAGTGGGTGATCTCCTCTCAGCGGTTTCTGATAGCAACGCATATCCCCGGGAAGTCCAACGTTATAGCAGACAGGCTGAGCAGAGCCATTCTCATGCCGCACGAGTGGTCTCTCAAGCAATCAGTAGTGGAGAAAATTTTCGGAAAATGGGGTCAGCCTTGCTGCGATCTTTTCGCAACACCCCAGAACAGCAAGTGCCACGAATTTTTCACTCTCTTCCCGGCCACCACCCCAGAGACGCTCTAGTCCACGATTGGCCCCGGGGTCTCCTGTACGCTTTTCCCCCTTTTCCATTAATCACTCAGTTGATTCAGAAAGCTACCGCCTTGAGATCCACAATGATCCTCATTGCTCTGTACTGGCCTCGACAAATCTGGTTTCCGTTCCTGCATCGTTACCTCTTGGAGCATCCCTGGCATCTGGACCCAGTTCCAGATCTCTTGACCCATCAGTCTGGCAAGCTGCACCAATCCCTCCCCTCTCTCAACCTCACAGCTTGGTTGCTCCACTTCCAACCTTAGCCAGGCTTCCCTTTATCTCCCATTCGGTACGTGACATCATTTTAGCTTCTCACAAATCTTCTACCAGGAGGATTTAGGCCAGCAAATGGAAACGTTTTTCCTTCTGGGCAAAATCTAGGAACATAGACCCATTCGTGGCTCCTATCCAATCGGTCCTGGATTTTTTGGCTGAACTTTTTCAATCAGGATCTTCTTCGTCCACTATTAGAGTCCAGTTAGCGGCCATTTCAAATTTTCATGTTGGCCTGTCAGACTCCTCTATTATGTCTCATAAACTTTGTAAAGCCTTCCTTAAAGGTATCTTTTTACTTAAGCCCCCGGTCAGACATCCCCCACCGCAGTGGGATTTGAATCTAATTTTAACCTCCTTGATTCTCCCTCCCTTTGAACCTGCGGCTTCCTGTTCTTTGAAGTTACTTTCATGGAAGACTTTGTTTCTAGTGGCCATAACCTCTGCGAGGAGAGTCTCAGAACTTCACGCCCTTTGCGTTCGTCCTCTTTATCTGGTTTTCCATAAAGATAGAGTGTCCCTCAGAACTAACCCCTCTTTTTTACCCAAGATATCTTCTGAGGTAAATCTAAACCAGACTATCGATCTCCCAGTTTTCTTCCTAATTACTCCAACAGAGCGGAACAAAAGTTGCATTTCTTGGATGTTCACCACCAACTCCTTTACTACCTGGATAGAACCAAGCAATTTAGGAAATCCGAGCAGCTCTTCCTATCTTATGCTGAAGGGAAGAAAGGCCTTCCAGTTTCCAAAGTAATCCTTTCTAGATGGTTGGCCTCTGTCATCACTTTCATCTATGAACTGAGGCGTCAAAAGCTTCCTTCAAAACCTAGAGCCCATTCAACTAGAGCCTTAGCTACGTCAATAGCCTTTCAGGACAGGTTGCCTTTAGATTCTATTTGTGCGGCAGCCACATGGGCCTCTCCCCATACCTTTATTTCTCATTACAAATTGGACATGGCCTACAGAAGCCGAGCTAACTTTGGTTCCACCGTCCTCAAGAGTCTGTTCCGATGAGCCACCCAGGGTTGAGGTGCTAGGGATGCGGTCCCATCCAGCAAGAATGAAGGCGAAATTGACAACTTAACATTGAGAAGTTATGTACCTACCATAACGTTCCATGTTAGTTGTCTTCTTCTCGCCTTCTTTCTTGCGTCCCGCCCTCCAACCCCCTAGCCTGGACAGACCGATAGGATCCTACGGGGCCATCTTTTTTGCCCAGTATGGTCTCCAGTGGTTATCCTTTTCTTGGGATGGCTATCTATATGGGTATGCCTCTCTCTCTCTCCTTTGTTCTGGGGACAGAACTGCTATGGTGTTAGCTATCAAACGAGATCTGGGTAGTTAGCGCCTAGCATTGTGGGATACAGGGTTACCTCGAGCCGGTAAAAATAGCTCTCGAGCTTTGGTATAAGCCGAGTCGGATCCGAGGATCGGCTCCGAACCCATCCAGCAAGAAAGAAGGCGAGAAGAAGACAACTAACATGGAACGTTATGGTAGGTACATAACTTCTCATTTTTTCACAGCAGCAGCTTATGTAATGCATCCCCAATGGAGTATTTTTTTAATATTGTGGCCTCTCTCCTTGTGAATATTCCCTTATCTATCTCTTCTGCAGTTAAAATGTTTTTGAAGGGGAGACTGCATGTCAGGCCCCTAGGAAGCTTACTCTTTCCCTTGTGGACCTCATTTATGTCTCGGAAAGCTTACCTTGACCGTTTATGAATCTTTTGCTTGCTTACCTTGACCGTTTATGAATCTTTTGCTTTAGTGTCTGATATATTTTATCCTGGTAACTATTGTATCTGTCAGAAAAATAGCTGAGCTGCATGCCTAAATCTGTAAAGAGCATTACATACCCTTCCATATGGACAGAGGTAAGCCTTAGAACTGGTCTGTCCTTTATACTTAAAGTAGTCTCAGAACTGGTTCATTCAAACTGTACAGCTGCAAGTTTTTTATCCTAGGCCACCAAACAAGTGATAGTGGATAATGCATTTATGAACATACATTAGCAGTTTAAATGCTGATAAGAAACAAATGAAGGACTTCAGGCATCCTGAACTGCACTGCTGTTTCTCCGGTTTGCTAGGTCGGCAGTGCAGGCCAGTGTAAGAGCTAACACTTTTGAAGTGGTTGTCTGGTTGCATTGTTGTTTTGTTATGAGAGCATTGGAAAACACTAGAGGGTCAAGTAAGGGTGCCCTTTGCCAGAGTTTCAGTCACAACAGCAACCTTTCCTAACAGTGTCGTAGCTCTGAGCATCTGTGAGACAGTCACATGGCTCACTATCCAAAATTTGTCTAAGCATTTCAGATAAGACATTATTTTCAGGAGCAGAGTAGACTTCTTTATAGTTGTCGTAGAAGACTTGCCACCAAGAGAAACCTTCCTTTCACTTCATGGCTCAGTTAGTCAAAAAAAATGTCTGACAGTTATGTGGGCTGGCTTCCCTTTTAGTCTAATATTAGACTGATACTGTGGGGAATCAGAGGAGTTTGCCTTCACTGTGGGGATGTCCAAAAGCTCTAGAGTCAGGCCAGAAGTGCATATGTCTTCATGTAGCTAATTCCCATAAATAAGGAAGGATACCACAGTAGTGATCCTAATATTCAAGCAAATACTGTTATGAGTGCAGTAACAGCACGTCAGTATATCAACCAGTAATCCTGCCTTTTAATAGTTGATAACTCAGCAGGAAAGTAGAATTTTGTAGTTAAACCTTTGGTCTCTCAGTCTAGGAACATGATTATTTTATGTCTGTACCAAACAAAAAAACATTTTTTTCTCCAGAGGTATCTGTCCTTCAACAGCTAAACAAGCTACCACCAGTAAGTCACACCATCTTTATTCAATCTTTCTAAATTTTCCCAATTTAAAAGAACTTCCACCAATCAAAGTCCTACTTCAGGTCTTACAGTAGCTAAGCACTGTATGTAAAATTAGCTTATTCTTCCATTAAAAAGTTAAGCATCTGCTAATGTGCATCTTCGTATCCTTCTATGGCTTCCCAGCTTGCTTTAAAATGGTACCTTAATCTGTTATGTGACATCAACAGAACTTGCTGGAGAGACAGATTTGTCTCACTGAGGTTGCCCCCACCTTTGGAACAAGCTTCCTATTCATGCTAAACAAAGCACCTCATTGGCCCTATTTAAGCGTAATTTGGATGATTGGGTGGGTATCCGGAAATTCACCCTGGGGGTTCCACTTCTTGGACAGGGGTAGTAGATGCTGATTGTAATGTCTGCTTGAACCAGACACCCTTGGGAACACGGCTTGAACTTGGCTATGCTTGTAAGGGCCCGGGGGCTGTTAGCCTAGTAACATCCTATGATCCTACTTAAGGGAGATCGTTTTGTAACTTGTGTATGGGCCTTGCACTTAGTAATAAGTTAACTCTACACCTTTTGAAGTTGTTAACTTGACAAAGCCAATGCACCTGTCTTAAAACACTTAACAGTAACAGTGTCCTCAGCCAGAAGGATTTCCAAACAACAGTTCTTAATATGTTTCAAAAGGCATGCAGTTTTCTACAAGGACAAACATATCTTTTGAAATCCCTCGTTTATGTCTAGAGTACTCAATTAATTTAAAATTAATCCATCTAGCCGCCTGTGTTCTTTCCTAAACAACAGAACAAGGGGGAAAAAAACTTTTTTTCACATTTTTAAAAGTATACCTACAGCACAGATATTATGTTTAGAGGACTAAATAACTGAGACAGTCTAGATATTTTTTTATGCCTTTTGTGAAAGAAAAATAGGGTTGCCCAGTCATCTAACAAAACCATTTTTGAGTAACTGGCTAACTGTACTATCTTGTTGTGATAAATAAATCTGTCTGGGGGGAGTAGACCTCACTATACCAGTTAGCTGCTACTGTTGCCTTTCTTAAAAATAGATGTTAGCAAAACCATTGGTGAAGCTGCTACTATACCATCCATTCACATACTCTTTGTGAACTTTAGAGAAGGCATGTCTGCTCTTGAGGTAGATCATGGTTTGATTTTGCCTTGCAGGGCATCCTCTAGTCCATCTATCCCTTTCTAGGTGCAGTTTAACACTGCTTCATACTATCCTCTTCATCTTATGAATTCCTGGAGTAGTGATCCTTGCAATAATAACCTGTCTATGTTGACCATGTGTTCCTAGTTTTGCAAAGATAAAAGAGTATCCAACAGTTAACACTGGTTCTGGGTAAACTGTAGCTCAACAGCCATCTGCATTATTACTTGGTGACATACTTATGGGTAAAGGCCAGTTAACAGGTGCCATCTTCATTAATCTTAATGAGACATTTGACACAGTTGACCACCCCCCTCCTCAGCAAAACTCTTAAGCATGGAATCAGCAGTAGTGCTACATAGTGGTTCAGCAACTTTTCTTCTGATCATTCAGATTCATCCAAAACCCATTTCTCAAAGGTGTCCCTCAAGGCTCAGTCCTTTCTTCTCTGCTATTTTTCCATATATGTCATCAAACTGCTGTCATCCATTCCTTATCTCCTAATCCTAATGTATGCTGATGATAGGTAAAACTCTGGACTGGAAAACCATATAATGCTCATTATTTCATCACTGCCCTAGTAGCCTTAACTTATATGGGTTACATACGGCACAAAATATGACAGCCTGCCAACTTCCATAGTTAAAATGCACCTTCCATGTGCCCAAGCTGTTAATCAGCTCAAGCAGAGCTGAATAAACTCAACG
Organism: Protopterus annectens; assembly: GCF_019279795.1. Taxonomy (NCBI): domain Eukaryota; kingdom Metazoa; phylum Chordata; order Ceratodontiformes; family Protopteridae; genus Protopterus; species Protopterus annectens. Next base: position 361,347,827 of record NC_056745.1, read on the forward strand.
GTTTGGGTGCCAAGCCCTTCAGAGCTTTCCTACTTCTAAAGAACACGCCTCTTGCAGGCTTTCTAGGATTGATTGTTGGCTAATGGTTCTGTTTTGCTGAGCAGATAAGTTCTCTTTGGGGAGAAAAACTTCCAGATTTTATTTTATGACTTGAAAAATGATTTATTTAAAGCTAGGAAAAAAGTGTTTTTATGGACTGTCTCATGACTTTTAGTTGCATTTTACTGTGAAATACGACTTTTTTTTATTTTTGTGCAGAAAAGTTGCTAAAACTGAGCTTTTGTTTGTTTAAGTAAAACTTGTATTAAATTACCATAGGGACCTGGGGTAAATGTTTTTTTACTGTGTGTTTCAGTGGGAAAATGTATTTTTGTAATACTTGCCTGTTTCACTGATTACTGCTGATTCGTTCTGAACCTGGGTTGTAGGCATCATTTTCAGCTTCAACAGGGAGCAACCTAGTGGTTCTTTGGTTCTTCCTTCCAGCCACAGCAGGAAGAAAATTTCCAAGCAGCCTTTGGCCTTTTAGCATGCTACACATTTACCTCATCCACAGTTGGGTGACTTTGCTATGGCCATTTCTGGTTTGTCAGACTACTTGTTTAGTCCCTTCAGCCACCATGAAACCAGGGGTTAGACATGTCCTCTACTGCTCTTGGAATACCCTTGGCAGACAAAGGAGAACTAATGTTGTCTGCCTCTGAGAAAGGAGCTTGGAATGCCACTAGGCGTGGCTATAATTGTGTCAGGAAGCTCTGCACAGCTCTTCATCAGTCTCACATAATATGTGCTAAAAAGAATAGATAACTTCCTACCATAACATTAGATTGTTTCATTCCTGTCTGTTCAATACATCTGACAGGGCTTTGGAGTCCTTTTTCTGATCCAAGCCTGCAAATTAGTGCTCCAGTCATGAGCTCTTATAACTTTCCCTCCTGTAATGCACCTTGTGTTCTCCAGCTAGCTTCCTCAGATCAAGTTTGCTGCCGATAAGCCAACATATAGAAGGGTACCACTTTCAGCTTACTCAAATATATCCGTGAATGGAGAAGGAGGGAGGGATGTCATATCAAGCAGATAGGAATGAAAAGATCTTATGTTGTGTTGAGCACATAAGTTACATAACTATTCAGTCCTTTTCATATCGTCCATCTAATCTGACTTAATCGTTCAAAATCCCCAGCTTCTGAAACACCTGAGTAGTATTAAGACAAGGATAGAGACCTCAAAAGAAGTTCAAATCTGGTTTATAATGCTTTGAAAAGCTATACATCGTAGATAAGTTTGCTGCAGCACAAGGTCATCAGTAGAAGAGTTTCTGAAAAGGGTGTAGATGTAGTCATTGAACGGGAAGAATGAGCCTTGGGTTTGCCCGGTAATTGCCTATTATGGCTAGAATATGCAAATAACCTGAAGTCATAAAGACCTGGATAGAGTTATTTTTGGGTACTTTCCTGTCCAGTCTCTTAGAAGCAAAGGAAACAAACAATTGGGTACCTTTCCTATAGGGCTTGGTACACTGCAAATAGAAAATGTGTACATTCAAGGTATGAATTATATTCTTCCCCTTCTTGCTATGCATAGGAAAAAGCACTGGGAGATGAATTGTTGTTTCAGGTTGGATTCCAAAACCACTTTTGAAGGAAAAAGAGCCTATTACTAAGGGAATCCCTGTCCTTATGAAAAACCTAGTATGGCTGCAAAGCAGAGAAGGCATGGAGTTTGGATACCCTTCTGGCACACGTGAAAGCCAACAAGAATAGATTTTACTATGAAAGAAACTTGAGCTGCACCAAAGCAAGTAGTTCAAAGGATGATTTTGTTAGGACCTCCAAAACAAAATTTAGATCCTAGGGAGGAATGAGTTTTCTAATTGTGGGGGGGTAGAAGCTGAAAAACACCTTTTAAAAAGACTTTGTATCGTATGTGCAAGGCTAAAGGATGAAGGTCAGTGCCTGGAAGATAGTTCAGAACAGCAGCCAGTTGAACTTTGATTGTAGAAAAACTAGACCCTCCATCAAATGACATAGAAAATGTAAAACTTCAGGAACAGAAGCATTAAATGTGGGGCTGGATACAGCACACAGCAACCAAGGCAGCTGCTTAGGGCCAGGTGCTACCTTGGGGACCTGGCCTGTCCTGCAAAAAAAAAAAAAAAAAATCATTCCACAGGTATGTTCTGCATCTTTAAAAGCAAAAATAATTGGTCAGCAGCAGTCTCCAGGATGTGCAACCAACACATACAGCATCAGCGTTCTCATGTCTCCCAGAAATGTACACATTTGCTCTGTATTCTGCATGGGAGATTCATACAGATAATAAGCAGGCGATCACACAGATGATGAGATAATATGGGAGATTTGTATTGAAAATCAGAACTGTCCAGCACAGTGTTTTGAAAGTCTTAGTATCTAGCTTTTGCCTCCAGCAGGTGTGTGTGTGTGTGTGTGTGTGTGTGTGTGTGTGTGTGTGTGTGTGTGTGTGTGTGTGTGTGTGTGTGTGTGTGTGTGTCATAGTCCTTTCAAAACATCTTGATCACTGACCTAGGAGTCACTGCAAAATATCCGAACATCAGAAAATAATTCTTTGCTAATGCCACTGCTGCCTTACAGTTTCATAGTACTTATTGCTCAGAATAAAATCTTTTTCCTTTCTTTTATTTCTTTTATTTGTCAAATAAAGAGCTAATGCAAAGCTTGATGTCCTTCTAGTCTCATTTTGCAGTATTCTGCACTCGTTTCCTCCTCTTGCTACCTGAACATCCAGCCATTATTCAAAAGCTTGCAGTCACTACTAGGTGTGTGGGACATCTGATGTGGCTAGAGGTGCATGAGCCATAAAAGTGACGTCTGCACCCACCAGACCTCAGAACTTCTCAGCCACCAGTCGAAAGTCAGCTGTTACTGGAGTACCGGCCATCTGATCAAGAATATTAAGATAAGTAACCCTGTTGGGGACGTTTTGTTTTTGGGTCACTGCATGCTTCTGTGGGTTCATGTCATCCAGGAAGGTAAGGGGAAGTGCGAACATCAGATTCTCAATAAAGACGCTCATGAACTCTGCCTCTTTTGTCTAGGGTCTATGCACGACCATAAGGCTTGCCCCATTTGCCAGGCCTTGTCCCAAAAACCCTACATAGCAGATTGCATGCATGGAACATATATCTGGCGAATCAGCGCCTCAAGCGCTTAACCTTGGGTATGGAGGGACTGTCCGGGCAGCCCGTCGAGCCACCCAAGAAAAAGGCCAAAACTTCTAGGTCTGAAGTTGTAGCTGCGTGTCTGCCACCTGATATCCCTCCTGTGGCTGACATCGGCTTGGTGGAACAATCGGTTGCTGCCGATATGGGTACAGCGGGTACCGATGTGGAAGCCGCAGAACCACGAGCAGAAAGCATGTCCTCTGAGATCCCGCAGACGTCTGCTTCCGATGGTGGGGGGGGGGGCCTTGGCTTGCACCGGCCACCCAGATGGATCCCTTCCCTACCATGCAACTAAGTGACATCAGGCCTACCCTGACCCAGACATCCGCTAGGCCTTCTCTCAAAAAGACGGAGAAGAGAAAGCATACCTCTCCCCGACGGAAAGCCATTCTGATTGGCAGGCCTTTTTGCAGAGTCTTTTCAATGCCTTCATGGCCTTAAGGCCTGCTACTCCATTACCCTTGCCAGTGGCTCCTCCTGTGATGAGCCCTAGGCCCTGGGTAATAGACACCTCTCAGGTGGAAATGGAGGAATCTTCTGAGTCTTCCTCAGAGAAGTCAGTTTCTTAAGTCTCCCAATTACCCTCCCCTTTTGGCTATGCCTCCCCAGAGGAAGAATCTGCTAAAGCGGATTCCCCAGCTGAGGATCTAACCTTTGGGGAGAACATTGCTAAGATGAGGGAGCATTTCAAATGGGATTCCTCTGAGATGACAGAAGTTCAGAAAAGATGCAATGAACTCCTTCAGGTGGACTCCCCTGCCCCCTTCAGCTATACCCTCAATACTGCCAGCTTTTCGTGACACATTCAGTGCAGTATCTCTTAACCACCCCGTAAGCCTGACATATTCTACAGAGTCCCTGAGGAAGCCAAATTCTTGGTTAAGTGCCCTGCTGCTGACCCAGGCACTTTCTCTGCTTCAGAGGGCAAGGCTTCTTAACTCCTTCCATCCTCTTCCCTTCTTCCTACTGACAAAAATAGCAAGGTCATTGAATGCCTTGGGAAGAAGGTTTACACATCTTCCACCTTGGCATTCAGGACAGTAAATGATCAAACCCGCATGTCCAAGTATAGCTCTTTTGGAAAAAGCCAACAAACAGTTGTCTGACATTCCAGATTCTCCTGCCAAAGCTCAACTCTCTAGCCTTATTTCCCTAGCCTCTCCAGTCACTAGGCACTCCATTAAGTGCAGCTACGATGCTGCAGAAGCCTCGGCAATGTCAGTTGCATCAGCCTCTGTCCTTAGAAGATATTCCTGGCTAAGGCTACAGCAGCCCCTACCAGATGACATCAGAGCAAAACTCTTAGATGCACTTTTAGACAACTCTGCTCTATATGGGACTGAAGTAGCAGACTTATTCAAAATGGTGCAACAAAAAGGGAAGGTGTTACAAGACCTTAAGCACTTTTATTTCTCTTATCCCCAAGTTCCATAGGAATTACCCTTCAAAAACTAAATTTATAAGGAAGCATTCTGCTCCCAGTCCTCCTCCTAGGCCTAGGAAAGCTGCCAGGAAGCAAACTACTCCCTCCTGGCCTGCCCAGACTTCTACACAGAAGCCTCAATTTCAAGACAGGGCAGGTAGTCTGTGACTACCTGCCACTCTTGAAAATTGCCCCCCACTCCATCCCCCTGTCAAGGCTCTCTCACTGTCTCCCTGTATGGAAAAACATCACTACAGACACGTGGATCCTATCCATAATATGCAATAAACTTCCCAGTTTTCATGCCTGGCTCTCCTGTAATAACCCCAACATTTTATCTATTTCCGAAACGTGGCTCAAACCACACATGAAAGACTGAAATCATCCCACCCAGCTATAGAATAATAGTAATGACAGAACCCAAAAGAAAGGTGGCGGAGTAGCCCTGGTCGTCTTCTCCTCTCTAACAGTAACGCACTACAGCAATCCATTACCCCAGTTCAATACACCCAAACTAACCCTTGCCCTCCTAAAAATAAACAACAAAAACATTTGCATAGCATTGCTGTACATTCCACCTGGAAATAACATTCCAATTCTCGAAGATATTCTTTCTTGATTCTCTACTAACATACATAATGAAACTATAGTCCTAGGCGACATTAACATTAACTGGACCTCCATTCTGTCAACCTCTACTGCTCAAAATATAAACCTATGCAACTTCACCCAACTAATCAACTCTCCCACCAGACCTAATAAAGACAACTCTCCAGGCAGCACTCTTGACTGGATAATAGTATCCCACCCCAACAGTATTTCTGACAGTAGGACCTTACCCGATTCCCTTAGTGATCTCCTTCATGCCTTTGCATGTCATTCATCTTCCTCTCTCCACCTTGAACATAATTATATCAAAACCTGTACCCTTACTAACTTTAACCCTCAAACCTTCTCCAACTGCTTAAAACACATGAACTGGACCCCCCCCCCCCAAAACTCTACCTCTCAACAATGCTGTTTCCTATTTTAATACTTCATTCATTAACCTACTAAGCAGCTTTGCTCCCCTAAGAACTAAAACAAAAATTACTCCCTGGCTGTCCAAAGACTCCGTAACACTCATGCATCTCCGAGATAAAGCCTGAAAACACCACCAGAAATACAAACCCCCTAACGCCCTAAGGAAATACAAACAACTCCGCAGTAAAGTCAAAAAACAATTCGCTGCTGATAGAAAATCCTACTACAAATTCCAAAACAACCACAAATCCAATCCCAAGAAGTTTTGGAGTAGCATCTCTGCCCTCCTTAATCCTAGTCGAAATGATAATCCTTGCCCAGATCCTAGCTCTCCAGATCATGTCATTGCCTCCCAATTCAACTCCATTTTATAGACTCTATAGCCAAGCTTGACACTTCTTTCCTCAGCAATGTTTTAGCTCCTACCTCACCACCCTCCCAATCCCCCCTTCTCTTAATAATTCCTATCACCTCCCTTCCTTCACCCTCAAACCCCAGTTAATACCATAAAAAACTCTTACAGAAATTAAAACCATGTTCTAATGCCCCAGATAATGTACCATCCAACTACTTCAAGCTAGCTGCTGATGGCATAGCTCTGCCCATCTGCATTCTCATCAATCACTCCATTCAAGAATCATATGTACCTTCTTCTGGAAGAAATCCTTTATATTCCCCTTTACAAAGGTGGCACCAATTCCAACATCTCTAGTTTTTGCCCAATAGCCCTTCTCTCCCTTATATCCAAGATTCTTGAAAAGTGTACTCATCTTCAACTCTTACCGTACTTAATTGACAATCACTTGCTGACCCCCCTACTCAACACGGATTTAGACCCGGACACAGTACCACCACTGCCCTTCTATCCTTCCTTGATATCAACTGTGCTTGCGACTCTGGCACTATAGTAGCCACCCTTCTCCTTGACTTATTTAAAGCTTTCACCACCATCTCCCATCACTTACTCCTATCCAAGCTGTCCCATCTCAACCTTTCCCCATCAACCATAAACTGGTTCTCCAGCTATCTCTCAAGCGTCAACAGGCCATCATGTGGAAATATTTTACCTCTTCCTACCTCCATACTCCAACAGGCGTACCCCAAGGCTCTATCCTGAGCCCCCTTCCATTTAACATCTTTATTAACAACTTCCATCACTTGTCTTCCAAACGCCAATCTTGTCCAATACGCCAACAACTCTACCATTGTCTGTTCTGCCTCTTCATTCACCAAACTCATGCAAATAACTGAGGACGCCTTCTCTAGTACCAAAACTTGGATGCTAAACAGTCTCCTAGCTCTAAAGCAACCAAAGCTACAATCATGTTACTTACCCCATGAAAAAACACCAAAATTGACAAACACCTTCACTATAGTCAGCTATAACAATACTCCCATCAAAATAGTCCCTCATACCAAGTTACTAGGTGTCCTTATCGATGATCAACTAAAATTTGACCTCCACATGTGCACTAATGGCAAGAAAACTCACCACAACTTTGGTATGCTCTACTGACACAGTCATCATCTTACCTCTTCAACCAAGCATTCCCTTGCTGTCACTTACCTCCTTCCCTCTCTTATGTACAGTGCTCCTCTCCTAACTAACCTGCAATCCTCCCTAAAGACAAAGCTTTACATCCTGTTACAATAAAATCTCTGTTTGCTGCCAGCTCTAAATCCTACTCTCACCACTGTGATGCCCTATACTCCTTGAATTGGCTAGAACTCCCCAACTATCTCTCTTACATTCAACTCTCAACTGTCCATAATCTCATTTTCAGGCCCACTACCTGCCCCTCCCTCTCCTCCATACTCTCCCTGCATATACCCGATAGAACACTCAGATCCAAAAAACAGAATGTCCTTAAAGTATACAAACCCTCATGTACGCCTGGGCAACTCCTATTGTCATTCTGCCTAGCACGGAAATGGAACTCACTCCCACTCCACATCCGAATTACCCAGAACCACCCTCATTTTAAGACTTTACTTCATTCCTGTATCAGGTCTAAATGGGAATGCTCCTGCTTTCACCTTCCTAAATTCCACCCCACCCCCTTCTAGATTGCCTCACTAATCTTATCTAACATCTGCTGTACTCTCTTTACCACCTCCTCTCTATTTTTCCACTATTACTCCTACTTATTTGTCTTCTTACTGTAGGCAGTATACCTTGAACTACAAAATGCTTTGTTGTCCCATGTACCCAATTGAAATGTATGTTATGCCATCTAGCACAACAAGTTATTTCTTCAGTATCTGTATGTTTTATGTATTTTTTCAATATCTCTATGTCTTATATAGTGTGATATTTTTGTGAGCTTTAATACTGTTTAATTTTTGCAATATTATTTCTTGAGCTTTTCTGCATGGGCCTCCATTGGAAAAGGGCGCTTTTAGGCCCAATGGACTTTCCCGGTTAATAAACTGCAAATAAATAAATAAGCTATTTTATGACCTGGATCAGTGCTCCATCTTGGAGAGGTTATTCCTCAGCCCTCCGAAGAGCAGCTACCTCTTTTTCAACCAATTCCAGACAGCCTCATTACACAGGCTACTATTCAACCTGTCTCTCCAACAGAAAAGTGAAAAGTATTCTATTCCAGGCTCTTCCTAGTCCCAAGAAAAGATGTAACCTGGAGACCAATCCTAGATCTCTCCCACCTAAATCTCTTCCTGCAAGTGCCCACCTTTTGGATGCTCACCTCGCAAACCCTTTTCCCTCTGATCTTACCTCAGGAGTTCTTGGCCACCCTGGACATCAAGGATGCCTACCTTCACAGTCCCACCAGGCCCAATTTCAGGAGATAGCTGCAATTCTCTGTGGCCACCTCACATTATCAATTCTCAGCCTTGCCCTTCTGTTTTTCAACAGCCCCAAGGATTTTCACCAAGTGCCTAGCACCAGTGGTGGCCTTCTGCAGGACCCAAGGGATTCAGATTTTCCCTTACTTAGACGACTTGCTTATTTAGGCAGATTGCAAAGAATCCCTTCTACTCCATCTTCAGACATCTCTTTCTCCCCCCTGCAGACTCTGGGATTCAAGATAAGTTACTCCAAGTAAAACCTGACCCCCTCTCAAGACCTTGTCTTCTTGGGTGCAGAATCCAGACGGATATCGTGAAGACCTTCCTACCTCCCCAACAGGTGGAAAGCTAAAGGCAGTACCTGCTCGCTGTCCTTCAGGCCACAGAATTGACTGCCAGGCAGTACCTCAGTCTCCTGGGCCACATGGCATTGACCATTCCCATGTTACCATTGGCAAAACTTCACATGAGAAAGCTACAGTAGTGCCTAAGATCGATATGGACTCAGCACTCTCATCCTCTGGAATTCAAGATCCCCATCTTACCTTGCCTGAAGAAAGGGATTTAATAGTGGCTGAATCAGGTGAGCTACAGCCTAGGTTAGACTCTTGTCAAGTCTCCCTGCCAGTGCAGGAAATGTACATGGCTGCCTCAGACCTGGGGTGAGGAGCAACCTTGGACTCCCTAAGAGTCCAGGGTACTTGGCCAGACTCCTCGAGCATATCAGTGTCAGAGAGATGAAAGCAATACATATGGCCCTGAAGGTCTTTCAGCCTTCACTGAAACAAGGCCCATTGAAACTGTTCACAAACAGCACCACGGTTCTGTGGTATGTCAACAAGTGGGGGGGGGGGGGCAAAATCATATTTGCTATGCAGACTAGCTCTTCTGGTGTGGGAGCTGGACATAAAACAGGGAGTCACACTTCAAGCAATGTACATCCCTTCAGAACAGAATTCTCGGGCAGACACCTTAAGCAGGTCTATGTCACTGTCCCATGAATGGATGCTCCATAGGGATGTGTTCTTGGACATAGTCCACAGATGGGGTACACCTCAAATAGATCTGTTTGCCTCCCCCATGGACAGACAACTTCCATCCTTTTGCACCAGGCTGCCCAGCCCTCTGGCGAGGGCAACTGATGCCTTTTCAGTCTCCTGGAAGGGGATGTTTCTGTATGCACCCCCCCCCCCCCTTTCCACTTCTTCAGAAAGCTCTACTGAAATTTCAGCAGGACAGTCCAAACATCTTGTTATTGACCCCCTTTTGGCCAAGGCATCACTGGTTGCCCCTCCTCCTGTATTTAGCCAAGGGCAATCACCACAAGTTACCCCACAGAGTGGACCTTCTCACACAGGACAAGGGATCTCTAATCCATCCACACTGGCAATCTCTACACCTCACCCTGTGGGTGATAGAAGTCTGATTCCTTACAAACACTTACACAATGAGGTCGTGCTGACTGTCCTGCAGTAGGCCAGGAAAACTAATAGTAGGAAATCTTGCATATCTAAATGGAAAAGATTCTCCATATGGTGTCTTCAAAGACAGTTGGACCCCTTTCAGGGTGATGTCCCTTTGGTACTTTCCTAACTGTGTGAACTTCTGCAGACAGGGTTAACATACTCCTCCATCAACGCTCAATTGGCTGCCATTTCAGCTTGTCTGCCTCTAGAACCCCCTTTAGCTTCCATATTACCTACAAAGTTGTTCCTAAGGGGAGTGCTGCACCTCAGGTCCCCCAGGAAACCTATCCCCCCTCCTTGGGGCCTGAATTATGTCTTGGAGAAGCTCACGGTACCCCCTTTTAAACCAGCCTCCCAGGCTTCTCTGAAACACTGCACAAGGAAAACACTACTCCTAGTGGCTTTGACATTGGCTAGAAGAGTGTCTGAGTTACATGCTCTCATGGCCGTTCCCCCTTTCCTCATCTTCTACAAAGACAGGGTAACCCTTAGGACCAATCCTTCCTTCATGCCCAAGGTGGTCAATGAGCTTTCCGTAAACCAAGCTATTCCTCTCCCCATCTTGTTTGCCCACCCTCAGAGTGACAGTGAGAGAGTTTTACATTCCCTTGATGTGCACATACAGCTCAGCTTCTACTTAGACAAGACTACGTCCATCAGAAAATCTGACCAGTTGTTTGTCTCCTTCCACCCAAGGGCCCTGGGGAAAGCTGTAATAAAACAGACAATTTCAACCTGGGTTTCAAAGGCAATTACCCTCTGCTATGCGCACTATGGAAAATCCTTGGGATCCAAGGTTAAAGCACACTGCACTAGGGCCATGGCTTTGTCAGGAGCTTTTTTTTAAAGGCTCAGACACTGCCACCATTTTAGAGGCAGCTGCATAGACGTGTGTCCACACATTAGACAAAATTTCTAGATCCAGGGCAATCCTCCATGGATTTTTGGAGAATTCTTCCAAGCCACCACCCTCTACCTCACAGTGAGCTTTGGCACTCACCCAATAGTACAGAATACTGCAACATGAGAGTAGGAGGACATAGAAAAGTTGTGTAAAATCTTACCATAACCATAGATGTCCTTCTCTTCCATGTTTCAGTATTCCTTCCTTCCCCGCCTGTTCACATTATGTCTCTACTTGGGTGGCACTGAACTTAAACAGTTTGGCCTGGGACTGAGGTCCAACTGGGGTGCTCATTTCTGAGGTCTGGTGTGTTCAGACGTTACTTTTATGGCCCACATACCTCTCTAGCCACGTCTGATGTCCCATGCACCTTGTAGTGACTTCAAGCTTTTGAATACTTGCCGGACGTTAGGGTAGCAAGAGGAGGAAACCCAAGAGTACAGAATACTGCAACATGGAAGAGAAGGACATCTATGGTTATGGTATGATTTCACACAACTATTCTATCAGCTTTTTCTTATGCAAGAAAAACTTTAAGATTTGTTCCTAGCTTTCAGTCTATTTCCTTTCTTTCTGATTCTTGAGCAAAGAAGTTGAGAGGGCATAGGGCAGTTGCCATTATTTGCGAATGTATTCATTCTGTTGATCACAAGCAGATATCTGAGGTGTGTAGTCATTCAACTGGCTATAATTGCCCCATGTGTATGTGTGTGGTGTGTGCAGAAGGTATAGTTCAACTTTCTCATTTTTTATTTTCCCCCTTTTATTTGCATTCTGTTTCTCATAAAATTTGTGGCTTTCTGGTGAAGTGTTATAGAATATAGTCACTAAATAATGACAAACATGAGTGTCTGACTTCATACCCTTCAAACTAATAGTTTTTAATCCAAAACCTGCTATACTAGCAACTTTTTATCTGTGCATGACCAGTAATTAAAATTATTCCTGGTTTTGCATATTTGCAACTGATTGGAAGGGCATGAGGGGGGTTGCACTGTATGGTTTTCACAACAGCAAGTCGAAATACACTTCCAAGTCATTACTTATTGTCCATTGTAACCAAGCTCCTGATGTGAGTACAGTTATACAAGGGATAAATGATGGCTACACACGTGTGTGTGTGTGTGTGTGTGTGTGTGTGTGTAGATATTAGGTTCCTGTGTAGTTATGGTGTAAACAAAGGAAGTGATTGTAATAAACAGCAGCATTATATTAACCATGTTATTTGGAAATGATTCTTGGTTTCATTTTTTTAATGACAGTGTATTTATTACTTGCTAGTGAATAAACTGGATTATATTAAATCTACAACTTTAACATTAATATTTTAACTATGAACACATTTTAATTGTAGCTTTTTTTCATAGGTTCATAGGTTCATAGGTTCATAGGTTCATACTAGGCTATCTGCCCGAGGGCATTTATAAGCCTAGCCCGTAGTTTTGTGGCTTACGCCACCCCTTTTGTATGGGGAACTATACCCATTAATTTGCTGTGCCTCTGTCTAGCAGTGACACTGAGGTAATCCCTGGAGTATATCTGCGATCTCCCATCCATTGGTCAAGATTTCTCTTGAACAAGGCCAGCGAGGTGCTCTGCCTCACATATACCGGGATTTTGTTCCACAGCATAGGGAGTCTTTGGGTGATGAATCTATCCCTCCAGCACGTCCTATTAATAGCCGTGTCGAGGTTTAAGTCTCCCGCCCTCGTGGCTCTGATGGATCTAGATTTTTTGAGGTGAAGCATATTCATCAAATCTGGGTTAGACATGGCCTTGTATGTCAGGCAAAGGTCACCTCTGAGCAAGCGGTAAGTGACCGAATAGAGCTGGAGTTCTTTCAGTCGGGCAGCATAGGACAGATTTTTGAGACCCTTTATCCTTTTGGTGAGGAACTTTTGTGGCCTCTCCAGCTGCTGCAAGTGTCGGGTCAGATACATTCCGAATGGGGCATTGTACTCAATCATTGGTCTGATGAGTGATGAGTATAGGGAGACTATGACCTCCCTTGATCTAGATGTGAATCCCTTCATGATAAGGTGGGCAATGTAGAAGGTCTTCCTAACTACTTTAGCTACATGGGTTGCTACAGCAATTTGTCTGACACTGAGTGCAGATAAATAGGACTATGAGCTTCCAAAGAGCTTTTTTCTGTAGTGCAGGGTTTGATTCCTTTCAGTTGGCATTTGTGCAACTCTGATTGTCACTTTACCTGACAATGCCCCTGGGCTGCCCCTGAAAAGAGACACATGCATAAAGTTGGCTGTCCCAGGATGTTAGTAAATGTGTTATACATTTGTTTTTTGAATTCCTAAACCCTTTACATAGCTTCTAGTTAGTGATTCACTATATGCTACTTTGACTAAACTCCTAGCATGTCTCCTGTAGTTTATGTTGCCAGATCCATTTTCAGTAAATACAAGTTCCAAGGGAAGAAATGCCTACTGCCGCTCCTTTTTAAGCAAATGACTGTGTTTCTGCTGTACATTTTGAAATAAGTTTTAAGTTAAATCCAAATCTCTGTGACCATTTAAAAGAAAAAAAGAAAATAGTATGCTCACTGACATGTTTGCTTCGTCTTTTATGGGAACTGGGGAGAGACAGACAAGTAATGGGATATTGGTATGGCTGGGGGGCCCTGGTACATTACCCTGGCTGTGGCCCCATTTGACCATGATCTGGCTGTGATTGATTGGGTTAAATTTCTGAGAGTCAGCCCAAAGCATAATACATTTCCTTTTGCTAAGATAAATCTTTCAAGTAGAAGCAAAAGAATCCACATTACTTCCTCAGACAACGCTGGATCCTTGGCTATCACTGGAACTGAAGAAACCAAGCAGTTCAAATTATGAAGATCTAGACAAGTCTTCCCAGAAGGGTGGGATAACAGATTTTCTAATGGATCTAGGGGCCAAGAAGGCTCTTTGAGGTGAGGCATGAACAGAGGGAACTAAATTGGTTTGGGCCAATACAAGGCAATGAGTATCACCTTTACTGTGCACCATTTTGCTTTGTGCAGAAATTTGGGTGGTAGAGGGAATAAGACTAAAGGATCCCAAAAGGACACTACTGACCCGCAGCATCCCTTGGGAACTGCCCATCTTGGTGGACTAGGGCAAAGTAGGTGCTGCATTTTCTGCTAGACAAGGTTACAAAAAGATGTCAGCATTTTAGCCTCAGTAGTCAAAGATAGTTTGAGCTGCTGCAGGATTCAAAGGCCACTCTTGAGGCATCAGAATGGTTCTGCTGAGCCTGTCTGCAAGGCAGTAGGATTTCTTGGGAATGTGCACTGCTGCCAGAAAGTGGTACAAGTCCATCACACATTGCCACACTCTCAGTGCCTCCTGACAATGGGGTAAGACTGTATTCCCTGTCTTCTGTTTGTATATAATACCATACCACTGTCATGTTGTCAGTTTGAATGGAGATCACACCTAAAGGGAGGTGATGTAGCTCCAGCAGTGCAAAGACCACCACCCTCATCTCTTGGACATTAATTTGAAGATTTGCTTGAAGGAATTCCAAACACGTTGGACCATCCTCCCTTGAAATTGCACACGCCCTCCCCAAGAGGTGAGGTGTCTCTGGTGACCATTGCTGCCAGAGGGAAAAGCAAAAAGGATCTGCCCGAACTGACGTGCAGCAAAGAAATCTACCACTTTATGTTCTCTGCAACTGTTTGTTAGGGTTATAGAAGAGGAAGAGGTAATCTGAGTTGAGAACACTGAAAATGCAGTGACCATTGTAGAACCCTCATGTGACAGCAGGCAAACTGCACCATTAGAATGGAAGGTGCAGTGTTACTAAGTACTCAAAGTGCTAATGCCACTGGAGGTCTGATGCATAGGAAGATGCTTTGAATAGACCCGAGTAGAACTTGAACCTGGTCCAAAGAAGGAGAAACTATGGATTGATCTGTATCCATATAACTTGTGAACTGAGTGACTCGTGGAGTGCAGGATTGATTTTTTCCTTGTTGATTGCTCTTCCCACAGACAAAGATGGAGAAAATGAATCCCCAACTTTAATCATTCCAATATTGTGGCATCCAGGAGCCAAGTCCCCAAGTATGGGAACACACTGATTCACTGCTGCAGATGAGCTGAGATTACTGCCATGCACTTGGTGAACACCAGGGGGGGCTGTGGTTAGGCCAAAGAGTAGGACCTTGAATTGGTAATGATTGTATCCCACTCAGAGGGGAAGAAATAAGTAAGTGCCCTGCAGATCTACCAGGCACATCCAGTCATTCCCCTATAGCCACAGCAGAATAGATTGCAATATGACCATTCTGAACTGGATCGGTGTTGCATATTTCTTTAATTGACTTGGGTCCAGGATGGGCCTGAGATCATTGCTTTTCTTCTAACTAAAAAAAATCTTGAGTGATAACCCGACCCTCTCTGGTCTGGTGGGAACTCCTGGCTGGCTCATTTTTGAAGTAAGAAAGAGACATTATTTTCTCAGCCATTTTAAATTGGTGGTGTCAAACTGGTAGCTGCTGAGTGACTTAAGGAGGCTGTAAGAAAAAAGGGACTTGAGTAACATATGAATATTCTCTCTCTCACCCAAGAAAACAGTCAGGCAGTCCTTCAGAGATGGTTGTTAGTCAGTCAGAAAATGGCCCATGATATCCCTGATTTTGCATAGCTCTGGGACTGTGCCCATTAAAGGATCCACAGCCACCTCTGTCAGAAATAGTCTTGGTGCTAGTGCTTGGAATTTTGAAACCATAACAATTTGAGCCCCTTTTGATACTGACTGTCAGATCTTTAAGGGCTTTCATATTTAATTCTGGTGGCAGAAAGCATCTTACTGCCCTGCTCACACGTCTACATACACTGTTTAACACTCAGGCCAGACAGAGAAGGTCCATCTTAAGGGGCATTGATAAAGGACATCTAGTTCACATGAATCGTGGGTCCTGCCATGCCAAGTCAGTAAGGCAGTCTGCCAAAGGGACCACTCAGGATGTAGAGGGTGTTTTGCTAAAAGCTTCAAAAACGACTTACTCATCGGGGGGGGGGGGTGTTGCCCAATTAACAGTCTAATGCACAAGTTCCAAGACTCCACTGAAGGTGACATCCTCTAGAGGGGACTGTGGGGGATCCCTCTCTGTCATCCTTGGTAAGAGTCTGATGAGGCAGACTCCAGAGGGAATCTGTGCCTCGTCTTACATGTCCTCTTTTTTTGGAAGAACATCAGATGGTGAGTAATCAGAGACCTCAGAGGACTGAGTCTCCATCTGAGCAGACCATTTCAGGCCTAAAGCTTGATTCTGATTTATGGACATGAGTGAACCAAAGAGCAGTTGAAGGAGTATCCAGGGACAGAGACAATACCAGGAGTGCCTGAGGCTTAGTTGACTGGGGAGAAGCTGTCATCCTTCCAAAACCTTAAAAGATGTTCCAACCTCCTCAGGATCCAAAGAACCCCCTCTGGCACAGAGATCAGTCCTTCCAAAGAAGGGATTCCCTGCATAGCAGGAGGAAATACCGAACTGGATATGGAGGAACGAATGAAGGCTTCAAGGAGAATATCTGCAGAGAAGCCTGAAGTCTCAGTCACCAAAGACTGAGTCGCACTAAACTACTCTCTTGATGGTGCAAGGACTTTGCATTGATTCCACAGGGCCAAGTCTTACCAGGGTCCAAAAAGTTCAGAATCAAGTGGGATGGAATTGGTCCTTCCTGCATCATGGTGGGAACTCTAGTTGATGCCGAAGATACAGTCTTTGAGATGAGTATCCTCTCCAACACCACTGGTTCTGAAACAAGGAATGGAAACGAAGCCAATACAGGGGGTGTTAGACCCATCTGTTCTGCCCTCAGTGCTGAGGGAAAAGGAAGGTCAACCATTTCCATTTGTGCCTTCAAAAATATATGCTCCAGCTGTACATCCAGAGCACTTCTAAATGACCTAAAGGATCTTAAGGAGGAAGTAGAAGGTGGCCTAGTCTGGCCTGCACTCCACTGTGGAAACTTCTAGCAGATTAAAGTTAGTTCATTAGGGTCAGAACTAACACAGAAAAACTTGTCTGTGACCTAGCTAAAGACTGATCTTTCTGAAGCTTAAGCACCAGTGTTAAATGCTCATCATTATTTTTCCTTTTTCTGGAATCCTTTGTATCGGACATACAGGAATAAAAGGATATAACTTTGCAATAAGTACATAAGTATTCTTTCTTTCACAAGTTATGTGGAATTCACTCTCCATGATAGTGAGAAACTTCCCAGTATGGGTAGAGGATCCTCTGTATTGAGAGGAATCATGTAAGATCATTTACATTTTGTGAAGTAGAATAACTCATTGAAAGGATTACCTTTAAACTAGCGCTGTTTAGATGTTTTTGGAGCTGGACTGCACCCCATTCACTGCCTTGCCCTCTTCCTTAAGTATACCAAGTCTAGTTAAGTAACGCCTAGCTTTTGATAACTTGATCTTTTTGATTCAAGTGCTGTTAATGAATAAGCCTTTTGCCATTAGTTAAGGTAGTCTGGGCACTTCATAGGTGCCACCCACTGGAGGCATTCCAGGCTTGTTCACTGGGATGACACCCTTGGGCAGACATAGCAGATGCCTGGAAGTCCTAAAAGATGAGCTGAAGAATGTTGTTTGGATATAGAAGTCCAGTCTACCTTACAGAGGGTCTGAAGGTAACAAGTTGAATATTAGTACCAAGCGGTTTGTAAAATAATGGCAATTTATAGCTTGCTGCTTTCTGTGTTTTCTTCAATTAGTGTGGTTAATTTTCTGTGTATTTGCACTACTTTTCAGACTGATTGTTTTTAATTTAGGCTTTGAGTCTATCACCCCCACCCCCACCCACCCACCCACCCACCCACACACACACACACACTGCTGAGGTTCCTTCAAGCCTCGCAGAACTGAAGAATGCACATGACATTGTTGCTTTCATGGATACATCGCTTCACCTTTGTTGGGTACCTTGTAGGCATGAGACCAGCATTATCCTTTGCAAGGATGCTAATGGAAAACGTCTGGACCAATTTCACAGCAAATGAGAAATCCCAAATGTAATGATTTCCTTTTGTGGGTAGCCTTTTCCCAGATTGTGGTATCTTTCACACCTGTAGTTTTGTCTTTAAAGGGACAATTGGATGAGTATCAGTTCAGGAATTGATGCCTGCTGTGAGAGCTTTCTGAAAGGAAGATCATCCTTTTCCCAGCAGTACTTTCATTGTTATAAATTATGATTTAAAAACAAAATGGGTAAAATAGTTCAGTTCAGCACTGCAAAATAATTTTGAAATTTAGTATCTGTAGGGGGAGTGAATAATAATGGGTTAGACCACTAACAGCCCCCTGCTTAGTCACTGGAAACCTAGGACTCTTTATATGCTTGTATAGTTGCTGCTAGGTAGTATAATACTTCACTTTAAAGTAAGTAAAATCATAGACTTCACAGAATCATAGCAGATACTTGTGATATGGTAAGACATCATTGGTATATACTCGAATATTTATACCTGTTTAGGTACAAGTCCTGCATGATATATTAGGGTTTGTTGTGTTTTATTTTTTTCTTTATTGTGTACTTTATTTAACCTAATTGTGTTTGGCTTTATTCTGTGGTTAGCTGCATAATTGTTTCCAAGCATGAACAGTAACACCGTGTGTTAATTGCAGTTTTACCTGTGATTATTAAAAATGGTTTGTGTATGTGAAAGTTTTCAATCATTAACTTAGATTTTCTATTTTTGTATTGCTTAGGAGTATTTTAAAGTGCTTGCTCTTTCTTTGTGAATTATAAGTAGTTTAGTCTGTTTAAGTAGTATTTTCATTTCAGTTGTGAGCTGTGCTAGTAAAACGTTTTCATCTGAGCTGCTTTCCTAGTAAGTTTCCACTCATTCTGCACGATTATTTCACATTTGCTGACAGTAATGTTAAACTTGTGACATAGTCTAGCCACAGCTTTTGTCATTGTACTTTTCACATTTTGCAGTTAGCTGAAATAACATTTATAATCTTATGCCTTTTACAGATCAGAGTGGTGAATGCATTCCGTAGTTCCCTTTATGAAGGGTTAGAAAAACCAGAGTCTCGGAGTTCAATTCATAACTTCATGACTCATCCTGAATTTAGAATAGAAGACTCTGAGACTAATATTCCTCTAATCGATGACACTGATGCTGAAGATGATGCGCCAACAAAACGCAGTTGCACTCCGCCACCTTCTCCCAATAAAAACAATAATGCTGTGGACACTGGAGTTCACCTCAAGATAGAAACCAGTAAATCTGCTACCTCTTTATCCCCAGGGAGTCCATTACATAGTCTGGAAACATCTCTCTGATAATAAATAGAATGTTGGCACATTATACTTGCACTGTAAAGAAACGGTGAAACTTTGGACCCGTTACACTGTGTGATTGACAAGATGATCATCTCGCCTTGGACTTCAGCAGAAGACACACTTGCAAGAATGTAGATTGTTTAAGTGTTCTACCAGACTGAGTGATTTTTTTTCTAATTTTAAAGATAAACCAACAACTTGGTATGAAAGTGATCTAATCTAGGATTTCTGCATTTCAGGCAATCCGTTATAAAAATGTTAATATCTAGAAAAGTGTGTTAAATGAACAGTTTTCTAGATGACATTTTCTTCTGGATGATCCATACTTAAGTTTCTGCTGTTGGCTGTTAATAATTTGAATTATTTATATTCTAAATGATGCAGATCTGTTTACAAAGTTTGTAGATATTTTTTTTTGTTGTTTGTTGGCAGAAAGCTTCTTGAAACATAATACAAAGGGAATAATCCTACAAATACTGCTGTATTTTCAGAAAAAGGGGTGTTTCTATTGAAACTGTACTTAACTTTGCCTGCATTTTACAATGTTAAATATTGTAGATAATTAGCTAGTACTGATAGCCAAATAGATGACACTAATGCTTTGTAAAAAAAAAAAAAATGAGCAGTGGTGTTCTAATTAAAAAAAACATGGCCTCTGTCCAAATTGTATAATAACTCTAAGCATACTTTCTAACAGAATATTTTAAATAGGCTCTTCTAGAAATCAGGTTTTCAGATCCTGAGAAACAAAATTTTGAGTGGCAATACACTTTTTACAAAGTTGAGTAGGGAGGTCTTATTCAGTGGCTCATTGCAGGTCATTAATATATGAAAAAAACTGCTAGTAGAACATTTGTTAAGTCAGGTAAATTGGATTAAATGAAAATGCATCAGCTATGTATACCGTAATGTTTTGTTTTGCTTTTATTTTTTTAACCCTTAAACTCAAGCTTTGTGTTGTTTTGCTCATATGTAAGTGAAACTTAATTTTATAGTATAACTTCATTTAATTTGCAGCATGAGGGCTGTTAAAAAAGCATTTGGAGGGAGAAAATATATATATATTTTTTTTTACATTTGTAAACATGAATAAATGTCCCACTTTCTTCTAGAAGATCTGCTGCCAACTTTTATTTTATGACCCTGTTTAATTGACTTAATATGATCAGCAGGCAAAAAGCTGTTTGCAGTCAAGTGTACAATAATGCAACGGAACTGTGATGTAGTAGCATCCCACAAAATGGAATAGTTTTTCTAAACACAACCATCTGATATTAAACAGTCATTAGTGGTTCCTAAGGCTGGGTTATATCCTATCCACCAGTCAGAATTCAGCATCTTTTTAAAAAAAATATTCCCACACTTTGGAATGTGGATGAACACATGTGACTAAGTATGGCAGGTTGTCATACATCAACAACATAAAATGTATCCCCCCCAGTTCTTTTGTGCCATTCACACAGTGCAGCTGTTGGTCCTTGATGTTATCAGCAAAGTTCCTGCATTTGTGTGCCGTGACTTTGAGAGAGTTTTTTCTCTTGACATTTTTGAAGATTTGCCATGAAATTGTTTGACAGCTGCTCCTTACTGGATTCATGAAAAGGTCCCTCCCTTTACCTAGTCGATAGGTCATTGTCATTAGACACTTTAGACTTCATTTGGAAGAATGGATGGGCCCCATCCTTCTGGAGGTAAATTCCTGGATTCCAAGGCCTCTTGGGTCTCTTAGGGTTAGGGATCTTCCACAAGTAGTGGGGAACTCTATCTCATCTTGAACTTCATTTCCATTGATGGACTTAAGGCCTGGGAGAGGAGCTCTGGTGTTTACTTTGCCATTCTTTCACCTGATCATTCCAGCACCAAGTCTGTTTAGTCTAGTTATGAGGAGCAGTCCTTTCCACAGATTCATTGGTACTTGGGCTGAGATATCTCCCGGAGACTCCCCTCCACAACTGGTCAGACCTGGTTGTGGAAGAGTCATTGAGCGAGTCCACTATTTATTGAATTTCTCTTGCTTTTATTCAGGATACTAGAGTTGCAGATCCTAGGGTTTAGTCAAAAGGACCTCAGTAAGAAGCCTGGGCTAGTTTCAGTACCAATGACATCTCCTTGAAAGGATTTGATGGACTTTTATTTGGTTCTGCCTGTACTCTTCCCAGTTTATCTCCAGCAATTCATTACCCCTGGATGTTCCTTGTGTTCCTTTGTTGAGTCATACTTTTGAAGTATGTTATTTCAGATGACTTTTTCTGTCTGTCCCTCAAGATGCATCTGAAACTGGCTTACCTTCAGCTGTCACACAAGACCAAGTCCTAAAAGTGCTAACAA
This sequence comes from Protopterus annectens, assembly GCF_019279795.1. NCBI lineage: Eukaryota > Metazoa > Chordata > Ceratodontiformes > Protopteridae > Protopterus > Protopterus annectens. The sequence continues at coordinate 361,369,301 of NC_056745.1, forward strand.
AAGCTAAAAATACTGCACTAATGATTTCTGACACTATCCCTGGATGCAGCTTAAGTAGCATGAAGTACAATTTAGCCATGCCCCTAATACTGTTCACTCTCAGCCTCATTACAGGTTTTGTAAGTAGCAAATAGAGAGCTGCTACAGTCATTGCCCTGAAAAAAGGAGAAAATTCCACAGACCCAGGCAATTACAGACCAATAAGTCTGACTTGCCTCGTATGCAAAAAAATCATGGAATTGATCAGGACATGGGAACCTCCAAACTCTGGAGCTGCTTGTTTGGATTGTCAAGGGCAGGTCATGCTTATTCAACCTGGTGGATTTTTTGAAAAAGTAATCGTAGCAAGGGATGAAGGCAAAATGGTACACACCACATACCTCTACTTAGCCAAAGCTTTTGCCACACTTCCCCTGTCAGGCATAGTAGAAAAGCTAAATAAACTAGGAATAAACCCCTGTGGTCTCTTTCTGGATTGCCAGCTGGTTAATAGATGAGATGCAGGTAATCAAAATAGGGAAGGTGGTGGTGCTGCGGTAGCATTGTTGCCTCACAGTAAGACGCTGTCCGGTTCGATTTTCAGCTAGAGCGTCTTCTGCGTGAAGACATGCGCGAATGGGTGTACCTTCATTGAAGGTTGTACATCAGGGCTGGTAACTCGGCACGTAAAAATCAACTACCAATCATTAGCGGACTGGAGTTCTGCTGTGGCGACCCCTAACCAGGAAAAGCTGAAAGACACAACAGCAGCTTCCAGAAAGAGACCATTCACCAGTGGAGTCACAGAGAGTCCTGTGGTGTGACCTCTCCTGTTTGTCATCTACCTTTATGAAGTAAAAGCCAATACTAAGGGCTCTGTCTGACTAAGTTTGCAGAGGACTGCAAGTTAGGAGCAGTCATTGAATCCCCAGATGACTTACCCATCCTGAAGGAAGGTTTGTTTCAAATATGCAACTGGTGCCAAAGTCATGGACTGAAACTGAACCAAAAAAATGCATTATTTTATCTTTTGTTAAGTCATATACCCCAGGGAACTACAACATTGACAATACGCTTATACGAGTTGAACTGTTTATTTGGGATTTGTGAATTTATGTGGACAGTGACCTAACTTTTGACCAACATGTGTCTATTGCAAGAAAGTCCTATATTGCACAGCTTATAAACCAAGGGATTGTGTCTAAATCTGTGGATGTCATTGTCCCCCTTTACTCAGACCTCATTAGACCAATCATTGAATATAATTCCACCTTTGGCATGTATCTGTCTAGACACATGAATCCACTGGAATATCCACAGAGATACCTTACTAAAAGAATACAAGGCCTGATCGACATGTGTTAGCTGGACTGAATCAAAGCCCTGTCACTGTATTTGGTATCCTACAGACTGCTAAGAGGTGACCTGTATCTGGCATACAAGGCATCCTTCAACCCATAACTGATGGATTTACTACACAGCAGCAAGTCAAATGGCCTGAGAAATACTTACTCTAGATATCTATACCTCATCTGAAATATCAATAGAATGTTTTGGAGGAACATGTGTGTCTCACAGAAGATACAGCTGCTGTTGTGAAACAGACTTCCCATCCATATAAACAAGTTAATCTCTGTCCCCTATTCAAGTACAACTTAGATCTATGGATGGGAAGCAGAAAATCTACCTCAGGACTGCCCCCCTGTATTACTAACAGTTAGAAGCCATTTCTAAATACTTTATCCCTTGCATGGGTCCCTTCAAATGATCTGTGGTATGATCCCAGTTATTCCCTTTAGGGGTAAGGTATCATCCATGGGATAGGAAAGCCAGTCTACAACCAAATGGGATAGGTTATTTCAAGCACAAAAAGGGAAATTGACTAGGCTTATAGTGGCCCACAAGGGCAGCTAGCCTAGTACTTGCGTATGAACTTGAGGCATCCATCCTCTTCTGCTGCCCATTGGAGTCTGAAGTTTGCATGCAATACCCCTTCCCACAGACTGATCCTTGTAGTGCCTGGTGCAATCCACTGATCTGGCACACCCTCATCTCTGTTTGCTAAACTTTCCCTTGGATACAATGGATACCCTCCTGCAAGCAGAGTGACGTACCTCGATTCAGTGGATGCCTTTGATTGTCAGTGAGTACAGGTGTGCTTACAAAATGAGCTTGGCTGAATTCAGTTCTTGGTAATTGATAAGCCTGGGGCCCCATTTGCTACTAGAGGGCTTTTTTTTTTCATGGGAGGACTCAGTCCCAGTGAAATGCCATCCTAGTCAGTCCTCTTCAGATACATGAGTTACTTTCCCTTGTATCCTTATCTGCCAATATGGGAGACAACGGAGGAACTGTAGGCACGTTTGAAGTGGTACTTTTCTGCTGGTTTTCCTCTTCATCTTCACAGTTTGATTTTTTTTCTTCGTTTGTTTGATTAAGCCTATTGTTTGCTCTTCTGAGTGTAGTATGAGGAATAGGATAGTTTTGTGGAGATGGCTACAGGAGAGAGTCTTCCTTGGACCCTCATTTAGACAGCCTCTCCCTTCCTTGAGTTGACTTGGTTGTTGATGTGTTAGGAGGCTTAGCTCTGTGGAGTATTCCCCTTCCAGGCACTTGTTTTATCCCTCCCTTCATAGCAGTGTCTTCCATAAAGATGCCCAAGACTTGTTGGGGAAGGGTGTGTTTTCCTAAGAGACCATGTTCATTCCTCTTTGTAGTGGCTGTTCAGAATTTTAGCCTAGACTGGTGTCAGAATTCCATGGGCTGCCTTTGGGGTGGAATCTTCTAGTATAAAGACAAAGGTTGTCTGCTTCTCATACCATCTTTCAGTCTTTCCCATCTCTTGCAGGCGGGTTGGGGAAGCAGTGGTTATCCAGATCCGGTAGACATGGTTGGTCACATTTCCTGTGCTCCTGTGGCACAAAGTGCTGTTCCCACCAGGATTCTTGGCATTCCAGCTTCATAGTGAGCATGGAAATTGGGGACCTTTCCCTCTTAGACACTCCTTGAACACGTTTGACCGCCCAGTTTGACAAGTCCCACTTATTCCTGTAGATGCCATCTCTATTACTATGTGGTTTTCTGTGGATCATGTTGTGGAGAGCTTCCCCATCTGCTCACTTGAAGGATCTATGGAGCTTCTGTGTGTTCAGGAACGGGAGTATTCAGCCTTACCCAATCACAGCTGCTGCTTTGCTTCACCCAAGAGGGAAAATCTGGCCCTCCAGGAAGCTCTTTTTTACTTGCTCCAGCTTGTCTGCTTAGGAGCGGAGGCAGACCTTAACCTAGCTGCATGACAGGTCTTTAAGTTAGGTCTTGGGAGGTACACCCTGTGGAACCTAGATCCTTATTTCTGTACCAAGCTCCTGCTTTTGGATAAGGACAGTAGGGCTATGGAAAAGATTGGAAAGAAGGTCTATACTGCTGCCACTTTGGCCCTTTGGGTCATTAATTACCAGATATGTTCTAGCTGTGATTGCCCAGTTTGTAAGACTATTTCTGACCTTCCTGATTCTGGAGGAAAGTTCTTTGCTCTTTCTTTTTTGGGTTCTACCTCTCAGGTGGCTCACCACTCTGTCAAGTGCAGCTATGATGCTGCTGACTGATGCCTCTTCCACAGCTGCTGCCTTTGGGTCTGTCATAAGACATTATTCTTGCCTTCATCTGAAATGCCAAGGTGGTGGATGCTCCTTTGGATAGTAAAAATCTCTTTGGCACTGCTGCTGATAATAAGGAGATAGATAAACCTTTAAGGAGCCTTAAACATATTTTTGTGTCCCGCAACCCTAAGTTCCAGAGGAACTATTCTACTAGGCTTGCTTTTGTTTGCAGGCATCCTCGTCAGGCCACTAAAGGCAGGAAGGGCAGTAGACAGTCTTTTCCTGCTATGTCTTCTCAGGCTCCTGTTGCTCAGAAGCCTTCTTTCCCTGACAAGCCTGCCTTTCTTTGACATTTTCCCCCATTAACCCTCAGCCAGGTTCCCTTGTCTCTTCAGCTGTCCCTCTGTATTCCAAGCTGGCAACTCATCGCCTCAGATTCTAGAACTCTGTCCATTATCTGTCAGGGTTATGTCACTGTATGGAAGCCCCCCCCCCACTTTTCAGGGATTCCTCAACCTCCTGAAGAGCAGCAGCTTAATTTCTCGGGGCTTCTTGGATCCTCTGGTGGACCAGGGAACTATTCAACCTGTCCCTCCTTCCCAAATAGGAAAGGGTTTCTACTCCTGAATGTTATTGGCTCTTCAAAAGATGGACACTTGGAGGCCTATTCTGGCTCTCACCTTGCTCAACACCTTTCTCAAGGTTTCTTCCTTTTGGATGCTTTCTCTTCAAACCCTGTTTCCTGTGTTGCTCCCCCAGGCTTTTCTGGTGTCTTTGGATCTGAAGGATGCTTACCTTCAGATCTTATTAATCCTTTTTTCAGGAAGTTTTTGCATTTCTCTGTTTCATCTTCCTCTTTTCAGTTCTCTGATTTGCCCTCTGGCCTCTCTACTGCCCCAAGGGTATTCACAAAATCCCTAGCGCCTGTGATTTCTTTTTGCATGCTTCTAGGCATTCAGATGTTTCCTTATTTAGACATGTTGATTCGGGCACCTTCTTCCAGTTGTGTGTGTTACAGGCTCTGGAGTTCACCATAACTCTCCTTCAAAATATGGGATTCACTATCAACTTCCAAATGTGTGTCCTGACTCCTCCTCAGGATCTTGTATGTCTGGGCTGCAGGATTCAGACAGTGGCAATATTGGCTTCTCTTCCAGCTCCAAAGATACTGTCCTTGACGGCTTTCTTTCGGTCTCTTCTTCCTCTCCCTGCCATTCCAGCCAGGGAGTTTTGTTGGTCCCTAGGATTCATGGCCTGTTATATTCCAATGCTCCCTCTTGTCAGACTGCATATGTGGAAGCTTCAGTGGTACCTCATTTCATTTTGGCTTCAGCATTGCCATCCTCTGGATTTCAGAATGTCTCTCCTTCCTTGTCTCAAGCAAGAATTGGAGTGGTGGATTCAGCAACTTACCCTCAACCCAAGCGTGCCCTTTCAGCCTCTGTTTCCTTCTCAAGACTTGTTCACTGATGCTTCACACGTGGAATTGGGGGTCTTCCTGTGACCACCTGAAAGTTTAAGGTCTCTGCTCCCCATCAGAATTCAGACCATATTACCATCAAAGAGATGAGAGCTCTGATTTTGGCTCTTCAGGCTTTTCCACCCCATGTCCTCTTCAGGTCTCCTGAAGGATTACACAGACATCACCACAGTGATGTGGTATGTCAACAAGCAAGGGGGCAAAACGTTTTATCTTCTTTGGAGCTTGGCTCTTCTGGCCTGGATTCTGGCTATCAGCTATCGACTAACTCTTTAGGCAGTGTTTATTCCTTCAGAGTACAGTCTAGTGGCAGATTCCTTGAGCAGGTCCAAAACACAGACTCACAAGTAGATGCTTCACCAGGACATGTTTCTGGACATAGTCCATCATTGGGGTATTCCTCAGGTAGGTCTTTTTGCCTCCCCTCTAAACAAGCAGCACCCTCTTTAGTGTTCCAGGGTACCATGCCATCTAGCATAGAAGACGGACACCCTTTCTTTTCCTTGAAAGGGGATGTTTCTCTGTGCCTTCCCTCCTCTTACTCTGCTTCCAGAGTCCTGCAGAAAATTCAGCTGGACTCCCTTTTGGATAAGACAGCACTGGTTCACCCTTTAATTGCATCTGGCCAGGGGCAATCACCACAGGTTACCTCACTGTTTGGATCTCCTCACACAAGACAAGTGGTTACTCATCCATCCTCCTTGTCCACTCTTTAACTGACATTGTGAGTGATAGTTTTTTTTTTCAATAAACATCTTTATTAAATTATCACGTATGACATAGGCAATCTTACACTTATGTAAATGAAAAACAACATTGACACCACTTTAGTAGCAAACATTATACATCACAGATACCATTGAAATGGGTCTATATTAGAACACCGAACTTTCAAAATTTAGAGTGTTCTAATATCGACCCGTTTTCAGCTAATGCTGAAAATATCGAAGAAACAGAAAACCAAATTTTTTCTTAGGGAAAGAATTTGGTTGTCCGTTTCTGTTGCTTCGGTATTTTCAGCGCTGTGGTGGAAAGTTACGGGTCAGGTTCAGGTAAGTGTGCGATTGTGTGGACGTTAAGGTTAGGGTGCGGGTCAGGTAAGTGTGCGATTGTTTGGACGTGAGGGGTAGGGCGCGGGTGAGGTGGCTGTGCGATAGTGACAGGCATTAGGGTTATGGTTTGGGTTAAGGTAAGTGGATAGTGGTGTATGTATAGTTTAGTGTAGGGTTAGGTGTAAGAGTTTAGGTGTATGTGTGTGGATTGCCGTTAGTTTGGTGTGCTTGTGTTGTGTGTGTGTGCTTTGGAACAGCAAATTTTTTTCCTAGGAAAAAAATTTGCTGTTCTGTATGTTCGATGTTTTAAATTTTTGATTAATAGGGTCCGATATTAGAATACTCAAAATTTTGAAAGTTCGGTGTTCTAATATAGACCCCATTGAAACAGCTGTAGTTGCAAACATTATATATCACTTATAATCTATCCAGTCATTGTCAGTTAAGCATATTGCTCATTCAGATCCTGCCTCTTAAAAAACCTTGTTCCTTCTCTGACTATATTGTTCCCACAGTTCCCATTTTTTGCTATGTAGTTTGCTCTGTCCTTTTTCCAAAGAGCCAAATTCCAGTTGATGTTCATCGTGCATACAGCTGCAGTCATAACAGATGGGTTATCCTGCCGTCAGGCGGGTCCTCGGTCGGCCGAATTCCAAAGTCTAGGTCCGGCGTCGGATGTCGTCGCCTCTTCCCTGACGTCAGTGCGGCAGGGGTATAAAAGAACCAGCCGACGCCATTTTCCCCAGTCTTTCTTGCCGCGCGGTGCCAGAAGCAGTTCGCAAGTGCCGGTCGGCCAGCTCCTGAGATTACGAATATTTTTCAACCGAAGTCTTCTTGAAAGCTAAGTACCCCGTTGGGGAAACTTTTCTTGCCTCAGACCGATGTCAGACAAAGTTAATAATTGCATTTCATGTGGGAAGCAAATACCGCATAAGGATTTCCATTCCTTCTACATTCCTTGCTTAGGCCCAGACCACGACGTCTCGGCCTGTCGTTTTTGTACTAGCTTTAACAAACGCACTATTAAGTGTCGGGTGGAGTTCGCCCAACACTATTTTGGCAAAAAATGTAATTACATTATGTCATCGGATACTCAGACTCCAGTTTTGAGTAAAAGACGCAAAGATAAGGACCGACATAAGAGGTCTGCGACTTCTACCGACACCACGCTAAAGCCGACTACAGGTGCTCCGGTTCTCAGCGAGGCGCCTACGCAGCCCCTGACTACCGATGACACTTCCTTAGCGGTGTCTTCTGTGCCCGAGGTCGCAGGCTCTGCGGCCCACACCCCGATTACAGATACCGACACCACTCTTGGCGGGGAACCTCAGAGTTCTGACAGGCCTGCCACCTCTCAAGGTGTCTTCAGGCCTTCTTCTTTTTCCATTAAGGCCTACACTAAATCTAAAGCAGCCATGCATACTAAAAGACCAGCTCCACAGGGCCCCTCTCAAGGCCCCATGCCTAAAAAACAGATGCTCAAAATGGCTGAGGATTTGATTACTCTTATCACGGGTTCTCAAACCCCCCTCGGACAAACGGCCCAAAGTGGAGGATGAATACCCTTCCTCGGACCAGGCCTCCATTACTTCAGAACATTCTGAAGACCAGGAACATTCATACTCCCCTTTTGAAGATTCTGATGCAGAGGAGTCCATTCCCTCTGTCTCCCCACCTGAGGACTATTCTTTTGGGGAAACATTGCATACCTTGAGGGAACACTTCCACTGGGAAGGCCAAGATTACTCAGATTCCAAGAAAAGGCTCAGGGATTTTCTCTTGCTCCCTCAGCACAGGCCTCTGGCTATCCCTCCTGTCTTAGACATACTAGATGATGTGTATTCAGAGGCCAGCCTTAACCCAGATTCTTTACCACCAGCTCCAGTTAAGCCTGACAGGTATTACCGGGTTCCTGATTCACATCAATTCCTATACAAAAGCCATGCTGCTGACCCGGAAACTATTTCACAGGGTCCCAAGGGAATTAAGGCCTCTACTGCCAAAAATCCATTACCTTCAGAGAGAGATTCCAGAGCTTTAGAAAGTTGGGGGAAAAAGGTATACACCTCGGCCACTTTAACCATGAGGGCATTAAACTGTCAGTTCCACATGTTAAAGTATCAACAGTTTTTGTTATCTCAGTTGAAAAACAAAATGTCACAACCTGAACAACCAGACTTGAAGGAGTTGCAGGATTTGTTGCATGGTGCAGAACAAGTGGGTAAACATACCTTGCAATGTGGTTTTGATGCTTTAGAGGCCTCATGTAGAGCTGCTAAAAAAGGGTCTGTCATACGTAGACATGCTTGGCTCAAAGAGCAAACCTTACCAGATCATGTCAAAGCTAAATTACTAGATGCACCTCTACAAAAAGATGTATTGTTTGGTGTTAAAGCTGAGGAGGTATTAAAGAAAATGGAGGAAAAGGCAAAATCAATGCAAACAGTGAAAGATTTCCTACAGGTACAACCTCCACGTTTCAGTAGAAACTGGCCTTCGAAAAATTGGTCCTTTCCAGCCACGGACAGACCTCAAAGAGGTAGATACAGGTGCCCGAGGGGTAGAGGGCAATCTCAAAGATCATTTAGAGGCAGACAATGGCAAGCACCTACACCAAGTGGTGGAGAGGATAGATCACAGCCATTCAGAAAGCAGACACAATGACTTTCCCCATTTGCATGCCAAGCAAAGCTCTAATGGCAGCACCTTTAGGCGGAAAACTGGCATTATTTTCGAAAAATTGGCATATTGTCACAAAAGACAAATGGATCCTGGACATTATAGACAGAGGCTACAGATTCCACTTTCACACCCTTCCAAAAATGAGAGGCATGCCAAACCTGCCACAAAATCAAAGGGCAGAGGCATAAAAACAAATTTCAGCTCTCATGGACATGAAAGCTATTCAAGAGGTACCTGCACAAGAACAGGGTCAAGGTTTTTATTCCAGACTATTCCTGGTACCAAGGAAGGACAAAGATTGGAGACCTATTTTGGACCTATCCATCCTAAACACATATTTACTCGTACCAAAATTCAAGATACTCACATTACAGCAGCTTCTTCCCATGCTGGGCAAGGAGTCTTGGCTGGTAACACTGGACCTCAAGGAGGCATACCTGCATGTCCCTATCAGACAAGATTGCAGAAGATACCTCAGATTTCTTGCAGGTTCAACCCATTATCAATTCTCTGCATTGCCCTTTGGCTTATCTACTGCACCCAGAGTGTTCACGAAATGCCTGGCATCAGTAATTGCCTTCTGCAGACTTCAAGGGATACAAATATACCCATATTTGGACGACTGCCTGATCCAAGCGGACAGCAAACACTCTGAAACATCTGGCGTTTGTAATAAAGTTGTTGAACTCTCTGGGATACACAGTCAACACAAAGAAATCAAAACTAATACCCTCTCAAGTAATAACTTTCCTGGGTGCCAGCTTGTATACAAACACCCAGATGGCCTACCTCACGCCAGAGAAACAAGGGCAACTATCTCAATACTTCAGAAGAATGGCAACCTTCACCAGGCTGACTTCAAGGAAAATCCTGCAGGCTCTGGGATTCATGGCATCTTGCATCCTGCTAATCCCATATGCAAAGCTGCATATGAGGAAACTTCAATGGTACCTAAAAAGCTTATGGTCTCAACACAGCCACAGTTTGGAAACAATTATACCACTGATTCCATGTCTCCAAAAAGAATTTCTATGGTGGGCTCAAGCATGCCAAAGAAACATAGGTCTCCCTTTCTGCCTGCCTCAAGCAAATCAAATCATCACAACAGACGCCTCGGACTACGCCTGGGGGGCACACATGACAGATCAGTGCATTCAGGGCAAATGGTCCCAAAAAGAAAAGCACCTACACATCAATCAAAAGGAAATGCTAGCAGTAAAAAATGCTATTATGGCTTTCAAAGACCTACTGCATCCAGGCCAGCTATTGATAAGGACAGACAACACCACAGTGATGTGGTACATAAACAAACAGGGAGGAACCCATTCTTATCCCCTGTGCAGGCTAGCCATGTCTCTTTGGAACATGGCTCTGGAATTACAAATCCAACTTCAAGCACAATTCCTGCCAGGCAAGGAAAACACGCTGGCAGACAACCTAAGCAGAAATATGACAGATCCACACGAATGGAAGTTGCATCCTCAAGTTTTTACAAAGATAATTCAAGCATGGGGAAGGCCAGATATAGATCTCTTTGCTACCCACAGAAATTACCAATTGACAAAATTCTGCTCAAGGACCTATCATCCACAGGCCTGGAAAGTGGACGCACTTTCTTTCAGTTGGACGACAATGACAGTTTATGCCTTTCCACCTCTTCCTCTGCTGCCCAAAGTTCTATTAAAAGCCAGAGCAGACAGACCAAAGATGATTCTCATTGCTCCAGACTGGCCAAGACAACACTGGTACCCTCTCCTGAGGAGCCTGATGCATTCCCCACCATGGATCCTGCCTCTAATGCCTCTTCTGTTAACCCAGCACAACTTCAAAACTCTTCACAGTCAGCTGAAAACACTCAATCTAGCCGCATGGAGGATTCCTTAAATTCACAACAGACCCTCCTCTCCAAGGAGGTGCAGGATGTCATTTTGGAGGCCAGAAGGCCTTCTGCTAGAAAAGCCTACTCTGCAAAATGGAAACGGTTTTGTGCCTGGAATCAGAAAAAGGGACAGAATACTGGAATACTGAATTTACCTCAAATATTACAGTACCTAGCTGAGATGTTAAGCAGTGGACTTTCATTCTCCTCCATCAAAATCCATGCCTCAGCCATTTCTGCTCAATACAACACTGATCCTCCTTTATTCTCTCATCCTCTCCTAAGACAGTTATAAATCCCCCAAAGAAGCAACCAGTGCCTGCTTGGGACCTCAATTTCATTCTAGAAAAACTGACCCTGCCTCCATTTGAGCCAGCTGCTTCAACAGAACTGCAATTTTTGTCATGGAAAACAGCCTTTCTTCTGGCTATCACCTCAGCACGCAGGGTTTCGGAACTACAAGCCCTCATGGCTGTGCAGCCTTTCATCATTTTCCATCAGGATAGAGTATCCTTATGAAACAACCCTTCCTTTATGCTAAAGGTAGTATCCAGTGTAGCCTTGAATCAGGCTATCCATTTACCTACCTTTTACCCTAATCCACAAAACAAAGGGGAGAGACTACTACATTCCTTGGACATTCACAGACAGCTTCGTTATTACTTGGACAGGACAAAGCCATTCAGAAAATCAGAGCAACTCTTTGTGTCCTATGCTACAGGTGCTCAAGGGAAGGCTATTTCCAAACAGACAATCTCAAAATGGATAGCCCACTGCATACGCTTTTGTTATTCTTTTCATGGTAAAACTGTACCTACAAGCATCAGATTTCACTCCACAAGGGCCACAGCTACCTCTGCAGCTTTCCTCAGGGGGGTTCCTACCAAGGATATTTTGGAAGCAGCCACTTGGAGTTCTGTGCATACTTTCTCCAAGCACTACCACCTACCATTATACTCCAAATCTAGAGCGGGCTTTGCCACTGCAGTCTTGCAGGGCATCCTTGCTCCTCCTAGTTCCACTTAGTGCCTACCACCCCTTTTTTAGCTTTGGGATTCTACCCATCTGTTATGACTGCAGCTGTATGCACGATGAACATAGTACAGTTTGTACCTACCATAAATGTAGATGTTCGAGTGCTAATACAGCTGCAGTCCAGGTTTCCCTCCCTCCTTCCCCTCTTGGAACAGGCCTAATGGCTAACACCTCCTCATACAATCTGATTGGGGTATTCTTTTATGGTGTATTTGCTTGCAACTACTGTTTTTTGATTATATTGCATTGCATTATTACATAAATTCATGTTTTGCCTTCCTTCTGGGGGCACCTGACATCTGGGGCAAGAAAAACTGAAGAAAATGGCGTTGGCTGGTTCTTTTATACCCCTGCCGCACTGACGTCAGGGAAGAGGCGACGATATCCGATGCCAGACCTAGACTTTGGAATTCGGCCGACCGAGGACCCGCCTGACGGCAGGATAACCCATCTGTTATGACTGCAGCTGTATTAGCACTCGAACATCTACATTTATGGTAGGTACAAAACTGTACTTTTTATCTCTCTTACTATATTCGCTACTTGTGGAAAAGTTGGTCTAGACTTTTGATTTCCATTTTCTAGTAATTGCTTTTTTGGCAGCCACCATAATTAGACTCAGTGTGGCTTTACTATGTATAGGCAATTCTGATTCTGTATCATAGCTAAAAAAATCTTCTCTGCAGTCAATCCAGTCCCCTCACCCAGCATCTCCAACACAGCAGGTCATAAGGAATCATTAAAGTCGGCCAGCTTGTCACACTCACCAAAAAAAATCTTCCCAGCCACCTCTTTCTTACCCATCACACCTTCAACATTTGCTATCCACCTATGGAAAAGTTCTTTGGAGTCTATACTTGAGGTATAAAAATACCTATGTAAACACTTCCAGGCAAAGATCCTAAATCTTCTAGACTTTGTTGCATATTTGGGAGATATCCATATATCCTCCCATTGTCTCTTTGTGAATTGCTTATCCATTCTCTCTTCTCAAATTTTTCTGAGCTCCTCTGATTTTTATAATTATCATGCAATATTTTATATGCTGTACTAATTATTCCTTTTTTTAATGGCAGCTTCTGTTCTAGACTCTATTAAAAACTCTACCAGTGCTGGTCTTTCATTTAAGATTCCCCTATTTCTTTCTCTTTGCCTATACTCTGCGTTCCCTATCAAGGATTGAATTGACATCAATCTCTAACATGCAGTTCAAATAAATTCTTGGCCTCTTCCCATTCCATTACCTGTCCCTTTTTAGCTATTTGCTCCCAATACCTTGGTTTCTTTGCCAGTTTTCACCAGTAAATTGTAGCCCCCTCTTACCTATTATCTATATCCCCTAACCACAGTCATCCCTACCTGTAGAATCTCTTTTCTCCATTCTTGTGCTAGTTTAGTTCTTAGAATACTTCCTGCTATTTTATGAATATAATACTTTGTATGATTTGTGTTGTTCTCCTTAAGAGTCTGCATCCAAAATCCCAATCTCTTCTTATTCCTTGAGTTTTCCCCCTGTATCATCATCATTCCTTTCCACTTTGAATTATAGTTTTCTGCTTGTGCTATGTATAAGAACCTTAACTGTGTTGCTTTAAAATACCCACTCAAATTGAGTAATCCTAGTCTGCCTTGTTCTATTGGAAGAATCGGATTATCCCACTTGACCCTGTCTTCCCTTCCCAGATAAAATTCTTCAACTCTTTTTTAATTGCTATCCACAGCTTCTCCTCTGGTTGATAAAAATATGCCTGACCTGTGTATAAGACTAAAGGTACTAAAACATTTTAATTACTTGTATCTTAATATCCATATAACAAAGTTTCTAGTTTTTCAATTTTTGTATTATCTTCTGTTTAGTCTCTTCCCACATATCCTTAGCTGTCACAACAGAGTAATTTCTAATCCATACTCCTAAATACTTCAATGTTAAGTTGTCAATCTCGCCTTCATTCTTGCTTGATGGGCTCGGAGCCGATCCCTCGGCTCCGACTCGGCACTTGCTAAGCTCGAGAGTCACTTTTACCAGCTCGAGGCAGCCCCATATCCCATGATGCAAGGAGGTAAGTACCCAGATCTCGTTTGCCGCTTCGCTTAGGAGGTCTTCTTTTTACCAGCTCCTGGTAAGTTATTCACTTTTGTGAGATTTAAGCCCCTTTTAGTAAAAAAACCTTTTATTGATAGTTTTAAGTTTATTTTGTACTTTTTCTGACAGAAAATCCCTGTCTCCTTTATTTTTGTTAGTCAAACTTTTCCCTATCCCATCCCCCCCCTGTTAGGGTGTGTGTGTTGGTTTTATAGAATACCCTTTGGTATTTTATTTAAGTTAATTTTGACTGGTGTGTGTGTGTGTGTTTTTTCAGCACCATGTCAAAGGAGAGGGTCTCAGGTTTTAAGAAGTGTGACTCGTGCTGTCAGAAGATGTCTCTGACAGACGGTCACACTTCTTGCCTGTATTGTCTGGGCCCTCTTCACCTGCAGGACTCCTGTGCTATTTGTCATTCCTTCAGCCAGAGAGTCCTGCAGGAGAGAATAAGCTGATTCTTAGGGGCCTTCTTAAGCCGGAGGGCTCTCCGGCTAAGTCGGCTCCACCAAAATCAGCAAAACCTTCCAAGGCCCAGGCTTCTGTATCTAAGCCTGCGGCCTCGGCTCCGACTTCGTTGAGTCGAGATCGGCTCGGCTGGAGCGATTCTGGTTGACAAAGTCTTCGGCACCGATGGCTATCGGTGCCGAATCTGTATTGACCGCCGATGTCGGCTCCGATCGGATCCGACACCCATGTGGCACAGGCATCGGTGTCGGCTCCGATCGGCTCCGACATCGTTACTTTGGTGGCTGTATCGGCTCCGGCTGGAGCCGATACATCGAGGCTTCCTGTCGGCTCCGAGAGGTCGGCTCCGACAGGATCTATAGTATCGGCTCTGATGGCTCATTCCAGGAAGAGGTCGAGGTCTCCTTCCTTGGAGCCGATACTTTCGGCTCCGGCTTCACCTCTTCTATCGGAACGGAGCCATCGGAGCCGATCTTCAAGGTCATCCAGGTTGTCAGATCATGACCTAGAGAGTGGTCAGTAGATTACTTAAGTCACAGGTACTGGCCCAAATGTTACTCAGTCCGTCTCAACAGACGACTGTTGGTCCACACCCCGTTACAGTTCCTCCTTCAACTCTACCCCAGAGCTTGGAGTTGGAGTCTTCGGGAATGGTTACTGCTACGGCTGGAGGCGGATACCCCTTCTGTTCCTTCAGCCTCTACTCTTATCTCCTCTTGAGACCTTCCTTAGAGGGATTCGTGGTCGGGCTTCCATGGTCTCCTCCGAGGGGTGAGTGGCATCGACCCTTGTCCGAGCCCGCTCTTCCCTTGGAGCCTCGGCCTGGTGAGCTCGGCTCCGACATCTGCCTCGGAGACTTCTCTTCGGTGGTCCTTGGAGTTCCTAGCTCTTGGAGCGGGTTCTCTCGGACCTGCCTGGGAGGGGAGCATTCGAGGTGATGAAGAGTGTACTGGCCACTGGTATCAGTCAGCAGTCTGTTCCCGTAGCTCCTCCCTCTATAGTACCTGTTGACATCTCTGCCACTTCTCTTGCTACAGGACCCAGAGATCCTCCGCCTCAGGTTTCCCCATTGGGAATTTCCCCTCTTCCGAGGATTCTCCTGATGTTTGGGAGATCCTCCTAGGAAGAGGACTTGTAAGAGGAAGCATGTAGACTCCCGAGTCTGTCACTTGGATACTGACTTTGATGAGTCAGAGGGATCCCTAGATCCCCTCTGAGGATGTCTCCTTCTCAGACATCCTAGAACTTCTGAAACAGAGGGAAACTGGCCCACCAACAATCCCTCTGAGGATGAGTCAGTATACCTAGAGGCGTTTGGATCTCGGCCCTCCACCTCCTGGGTGTCTCCGCCTTCGACCCCCTTATGCAGGTTATTGCACGAAGGTGTGGGCAGCTCCTGACTCTGTAGAGCCAGTCCCTAGGAGGCCTTCAAAATTTATCACTGCCCGTGTGACAAACAATTCCTTACTAAGGGTGTCCCGCTGATGCCATGGTGGTGGCTGCGGCCACCAAAAGGAACTTGCAGATCCTTCCGTGCCCGTCCATCCTCCTAATAAGGACTCTAGGACCATGGATAGGCAGTGGCGGATGTTTTCCTCAGCGACCTTTGCTATGCGTTCGCTGAATTACCTATGCCACTTCACCAGACTCCAGAGGGATATCCTGAAGGAGCTGGGAGAAGTAGTTCAGGATCCTACAGCTGCAGGGGCTCAAGAAAAAATTGCTTCTCAGCTAGGAACCCTCAATTCCATTGCAAACTCCTCCATGCGGCTAATATCTTATGCTGCGGGTGGAGCGAGTAGAGCCGCAGGCACAGGTGTGGCTCTTAGACGCCAAGCCTGGATGCGGCTATGTGATTTTGCGGATCCCTTTAAGGCGTCCTTCACAAATTTTCCCCTTGATGGGTCAGCTTTGTTTGGCCCTCAGGTGAAGGAAACCTTGACCAGGTGCGAACAGGACGGCAAGACTCTTTCTGCTGTTGGAGTCCGTTTTTCCACCCCTTCTAGGCCTTATCCCAAAGGACAGAAGGGTGGGAAGATGTGGTTCCGTAAATCCCAAGGAGTCACGCCGGATTCACGTGGTCAGTTTACCCCTAGAGGCAGAGGGGGTAACAACAACAGACGCCGCTCTAGAGGCAGAGGGGTCCGAAGAACCAGGGAAACAGGGAGCCTCTCTCTGACAAGCCCTTTCAGCATCCCTGAGGTGTTGCCCGGCTGTCCCTCCTTGGAGGCAGTCGGGAAGATTATCACTGTACCCAGAAGCCTGGCATTCCCTCACTCAAGACAGATGGGTACAGTCGATCATATCCAAGGGTTACATAATTCCTTTCGAGGAAAGTCCCTTCCCCTCAAGTTCCCTTCCAGATGTACCACCCGGTCTAAGGGAGATTGCAGAGTCAGAAATCGCAAAACTACTGCAAAAAAGAGCCATTCAGCCAGTTACAATAGACCATTCAGAGCCGGAATCTACTCAAGGTTCTTTCTGGTCCCCAAAAAGACCGGAGACTGGAGACCAATATTGGATCTCAGCAGACTCAACAAGTCTGTCAGGAAGACAAGATTCCGAATGGTCACTCTTCAGTCAATTCTGCCCTTCTTACAGAAGGACAACTGGATGTGCTCAATAGATCTTCAGGATGCGTACTATCACATCAAAATTCACAGACGCTCCAGGAGATTTCTCCGCTTTCGGCTGGGGTCCAGTCATTTCCAGTTCAGAGCCCTGCCCTTTGGTCTCACTACAGCCCCCAGAGTGTTCACCAAATGCATGGCAGTGGTCACGGCTCACCTGAGACGTCAAGGATTCCAGGTGTTTCTGTATCTCGACGACTGGCTCCTGTCAGCCACCACCAGGCATCAGCTTATACAAGCCAGGGATTACACAATAGACCTTTGTTCTCATTTGGGCATCTCAATCAACTTTGAAAAGTCATCCTTATCACCCTGCCAGTCTATTACCTTCATAGGCGCAAACTTAAACACTGTTCGGATGTCAGCTACCCTTACAGAACAAAGAGTTTCAGACATTCAGACTCATGTCAGGATCATTCCGGCCAGCAAGAAAATACAGGCCAGAATGGTTCTAAAGGTATTAGGTCTCATGGCTGCGGCCATTACTCTTCTTCCCCTGGCTCGATTCTACATGCGCCTTCTTCAGTGGATGCTGTTCACACAGTGGTCATACCAGCAACTTCCAATGCGTCACCAGATTCTGGTGACACAGACATGCAAAGAGCATCTTGCTTGGTGGATCACATCGTCTCAGGTTCACCAAGGCAGGTACTTTGTACCTCCATCCCCGATAGCCACTGTCACCATGGATGCCTCCCTGATCGGGTGGGGGGGTCATTATCAGGGCAGGATGGTTCATGGGACGTGGCAACTGTTCGAGTACCATCTGCACATAAATGTCCTGGAGATGAGAGCAGTGCTTTTAACGTTGCAAGCCCTCAACGACTTTCTTCCCGTAGGGACAATTGCAGTCCACACAGACAACATGTCTGTAGTTTGGTATATCAACAAACAGGGCGGAACCAAGTCCTACCCCTTGTGTCGAGAAGAGCTCAGACTTTGGCAATGGGCGATCTCCTCTCATCGGTTTCTGGTAGCAACGCATATCCCTGGGAAAACCAACATTATAGCGGACAGATTGAGCAGAGCTATACTCATGCCTCACGAGTGGTCTCTCAAGCAATCTATAGCGGAAGAGATTTTTCTGGAATGGGGTCGCCCATGTTGCGATCTTTTTGCTACTCCCCAAAACAGCAAATGTCCAGACTTCTTCAGCCTCTTCCCTCTATCAGGCCATCCCCCCAGAGACGCTTTGACCCAGGATTGGCCCCAGGGACTTCTTTATGCCTTCCTCCATTTCCTCTGATCCCTCAGGTGATCCAGAAAGCTACCGTTTGAGAGCCAAATTGATTCTCATTGCCCCTTACTGGCCTCGACAAGTTTGGTTCCGTTCCTCCATCATCACCTTTTGGTGCAGCCGTGGCATCTGGACCCAGTGCCAGATCTTCTGATTCACCAATCGGGTCAGCTGCACCGGTCAATCCCTTCTCTCAACCTCACAGCATGGTTGCTCCACTTCCTTCCTTAGCCAGGCTTCCTTTGATCTCTAACCCAGTTAGAGACATCATAGTAGCTTCACTAAAATCCTCTACCAGGAGGATTTACACAAGCAAATGGAACGTTTCTCTTATTGGGCTAAGGCCCAAAATATTGATCCTTTTACTGCCCCTGTTCAGGCAGTTCTGGACTTCTTAGCAGAGATTTTTCATGCAGGCTCCTCTTCTTCTACAGTCAGAGTTCAATTGGCTGCTATTTCCAATTTTCATGTCGGGATAGCAGATCATAATATTATGTCCCATAGGCTCTGCAGGGCCTTCTTGAAAGGAATTTTCCTACTAAAACCTCCAATCAGGAATCCTCCTCCTCAGTGGGATCTAAATTTGGTGCTGACATCCTTGATTCTTCCCCCTTGAGCCAGCTGTTTCTTGTTCCCTGAAATATCTTTCTTGGAAAAGCGTTATTCCTAGTGGCTATTACATCTGCCAGGAGGGTGTCTGAACTTCATGCTCTTCGGTTCGACCCCCCTATTTGGTTTTTCACAAAGACAGAGTATCTTTGAGAACTAACCCAACCTTTTTACCTAAGGTCGCTTCAAAGAACAATTTGAATCAATCCATTGATCTCCCGGTATTTTTCCCTAACTATTCAGATAGAGCTGAACAAAAGCTACATTATCTTGATGTCCACCGTCAACTTAGATATTATTTGGACAGAACAAAAAAATTTAGAAAATCTGATCAACTTTTTGTTTCCTATGCGGATAATAAAAAAGGCCTTCCTGTTTCTAAAGTGACTTTGTCCAGATGGCTTTCTTCGGTCATCTCTGAAATTTATACGCTCAAGGGAAAACAGCTGTGCTCAAAACCTAAAGCACATTCAACTAGGAGCTTAGCTACTTCTACGGCTTTTCAAGCTAGACTTCCTTTGGACACTATTTGTGCAGCGGCCACTTGGGCTACTCCTCACACTTTTGTTTCCCATTACAAATTGGACTTGGCCTCCAGGGACAGAGCCAGTTTTGGCTCTACAGTCCTCAAGAGTTTGTTCCATTGAGCCACCCAGGATAGAGGTGCTAGGGACGCGGTCCCATCAAGCAAGAATGAAGGCGAGATTGACAACTTAACATTAAGTTATGTACCTACCATAACGTTCCATGTTAGTTGTCTTCTCTCGCCTTCTTTCTTGCGACCCTCCCTCCTTCCCCCTGGCCTGGACAGACCTTGTATAAGAAACTGTTATGCTATAGACCATTCAGACCTGGTCCTTTTTCCATCTGTAAGTTTCTTTCTTCCTTTGGGAAGTATTTTATGCTTGGTGCTATTGCCCTTTGTCAGCAAACGAGATCTGGGTACTTACCTCCTTGCATCATGGGATATGGGGCTGCCTCGAGCTGGTAAAAGTGACTCTCGAGCTTAGCAAGTGCCGAGTCGGAGCCGAGGGATTGGCTCCGAGCCCATCAAGCAAGAAAGAAGGCGAGAGAAGACAACTAACATGGAACGTTATGGTAGGTACATAACTTCTTATTTTATCATGTCCCCATAAATATTGTTGGACCAAGTCGTGTGTGGGTACATAATTTGCTGATATTGCCTTTGTCTTAGCTTCATTAATTTTGTATCCCGAGAAGATTTGAAACTGTCTTAAAATGTTCCTCAACACTGTAATGTAAATTTGTGGTTTTGTCATGTTTAAAATAATATCATCTGCAAATAGAGCCAGCTTTTCCTGATTAACCCTACCAGTTATATCCTTGAATTTCTGAGTCCCTTATTTTCTTTGCTAATTGTTCTAAATATAATGCAAACAACAAAGGGGAAAGCAGACAACCTTGCCTGGTTCCTGTGCTCAAACAGAAGTTATCAGAGAGGACCCCACCCATATTAATTTTCACCTTCAATCCCTCATATATCCTCTTAGTCAACCTTATAATTGTATCAGGGGAAGCAAATGCTTCCATTGCCCTGCTCGTGAAGTCCCAGTGTACTCTGTCAAATGCTTTCTCTGCATCAAGACCCACCAATTACAGTGGATTTTCTTACATTCTGCTTCCCCCTGGATCACCAGTGTTCTGTTAATATTGTCAAATGTATGCATTCCCCCCACAAAACCACTTTGATCGATATCTATCAATTTTGGTATCACTTTTGCCATTCTTGTAGCCATTATAGACATAAACACTTTATAATTATGGTTTAGTATTGAAATGGCCCTGTATGAAGCTGGATCCGATGGATCTTTACCCTCTTTAGGTTTTACCATTCCACTGCCTTCTTCCAGGATGCGGGTACTTCTCTTAAATTACTGTTAAACAAAACCTTCCAGATCTTTATCAGCTTTTTCCCTCCTAGCTTCCAAACTTCCAGAGGAATGCCATCTATTCCTGAGGAGTTTCCTGTAGATTGGTTATACATAGCCATTTTTATCTCATCTCTTTATATCCTGTTAATAATTGAGCCTCATCTGCCTCTAACCTTGGCATATTTAATTCTTCTATAAACATTTGCATTTGTACCTTTTCTTGATTTCCGTATTTCTCTGCTTTGTACAAACTTTCATAAAATTTTCAAAATATTTCTAGTACTTCTACAGGATCTCTTGTTTTTTTTTCCTTGTTATAGGCTCCTTAAGCTTGGTGACAGCCCTTTACATTTTCTGTTGCCTGAGTCACAATGCTAAAAGATTTTGTGCAATAGATTTATTATCAAAAGACATTTGCTTAACAGCAGTCTTTCTAAACGTTTGCAAATTATCGTGGTAATCCCTTATTTTCTGTTTTGCATTCTCCAGTTGCTCCATTTCTTGTTCTGAGAGATTCCCCTTATTTTCCAATACTTTAACATTTGTCAGTCCCTCTAAATAATTCTTGTCAGTTCTTAGCCATACTACCTTTCCTTTATTTCCACTCTGATTTTTTCCCACTCCCTAGCTATAATTGTAGAAGAAATTTCTATCTTCTCTAGTAGCTCTTGAATTAATCCGAAAGCCCATTCTTTAAATTCCTCTCCTTTCAGCCGAAAGGTGGGAAAGCGCCAGTGTCTCATTTTTATTTTATTACCTTGCATTTTATTTTGGATATTATTGGCGTATGATCTGAAATAGTTATTGGGTGCATTTCAAGACATTCAGATCTGATGTTATCCAAGTCATCATTCATAACTATAGGGTCTAGGATCTGATATCAGATCCAACCCAGCTACATACTACAGACAGATCCAAGGCTATAGCTCCTCCCTCTCCCATGATGCCCTGCCACCCTCTGACCTCCAGATCTTGTTTGCCATGTATCCTGTGCAGACACGTTTCCATTGACTCTAGCAAGTTAAGTACTTATTTCTTTTATTTTTTACTCCAGGGTCAGCCCTCCCGATCGATCGTTCAGGGAGTTTCCTCCCCTCTGGGAGTCCCCATCTCTGCCAAGTCCTCCCCGGAATCCCCTGCAGAGGAGGATCATAATAAGAGAAAGTGCAAGAAGAGGCACTTGGACCCTGTGGAGTCCCTCACCAAGGATACGGACTTTGAGGAAGGAGATGGGTCCCCCAAATCTCCACCTGAAGATGTCTCCAAAGGAGACATCCTTGAACTCTTGAAGCAAAAGGGCAGATGTTCTCCCCAACCTTCGGAGAGTCTGTATTTCTGAAGGCCTTTGGGATGTACCCTTCTACCTCCTAGGTGCTCCCCGTTGATGAGTTGGTAGATCTGATCGCCAGCAGGGCCTGGAAGGAGCCAGACATGGTGGACCCTGTTCCTAAAAGGGCCGACAAGTTTCTTAGCTTTCCTGCAGACCATTCCTTCTGAGCAAAGGTGTCCCAGTGGATGCCATAGTGGTTGCAGCTACCACTAAAAAGGAGATAGCAGAGCTCCATGGTCCATCCCCCGATCAGGGAACCCCAGGCGATAGACCATTTTGGGAAACATGTGTATGCTTCGTATACCTTTGGACTGAGGGCGAAAGATTATTTGGCATATTTTAGCCGCCTCCGAATGGATTTGGTCCAAGAGCTTTCACGTCCCTTACAGAGTTGTTGCCAATGAAGGACCTCAAGAAGACATCTCCCAAACTATCCACTGTCTTCCTTCACGAATTCCTTGATGAGGTTAGTTTCCATTGCTGTGGAAGTTACCTCTCTGGTCACTGGTACAGGTATTGAATTGAGACGTCATGCCTAGTTACATTTATGTGGGTTCACAGAACCCTTCAAGGCATTGTTTACCAATGCCCCATTTGATGGTTCCATTTTTTTTGGACCTTCCATGAATGACACTTTGACCTGCAGCGAGCAGGAAGGGAAGACTATGTCTGTGGTGGGGATCAGCCTTTCTACTCCTCAGAGGTCCTTCTCGAAGACCCACCGGGGAACTAGGACGATGTGGCTCCATAAGGCACAGTCTCCCTTTCAGGGTGCTCCTGAAGAATCCTCTGCCAGAGGCAGGGGGAGAGGTTTCAATGGATGATGACGCCGTTGAGGCATGGGGGGTCCTCAAAATCAGGGCTCCAGGGAACCCTTCTCTGAGTTGCCCTATCGGCGCTCTTGAAGCCTTGCCCGACTGCTCTGCCTTGGAAGCAGTCCAGGGGTCACATTTCCCTTCACCCACTAGCCTGGACAAACATCACTTCTGATCAGTGGGTGTTAAATATCATTTCCAGGGGCTATTTCATTCCCTTTTTGGAACCCCTTCCAGTAAGAACTTGCCTCCCAGACATTCCATCCAATCAAATGTAGCCTTGGCATCTGCTCCGAGGGAGTTGATTTTCGCTCAGAGTATGTCTGAGTGAAGCCTTCCCCTTAGTATCTTGGCACCTGAAGGTTTGGCTCTGACTCCCCCATCGGGTCAGAGGATGACTGCTCCTGTTGTCCTTTCTCAGGATGTCTGTTCCCCTTCGACTTTCAATGTGGTGGAGAGGGTTCTCTTGATTTCTTCGAGACCCTTGACCATGTCGTCTTCGGACTCCACCCTGACTCCCTCTGTTTCTGGTGCAGTTCCGGCCATTCTGCCATCTCAGGGACAGCCTGCCACTACTTTGCCTCAGGAAGCTCCCATTTGGGAACAGCAAGACGTTGGCAAGTCCTCCCCAGAGATCCCCACTGAAGAGATCCCTCACAAACGTATGTGCTAAAGGAGGTACTTAGACTCCCTGCCAGAGTCTCTCACTGAAGACACCGAATTGGAGGAAGGGTAATGTTGCCCCAGTCACCCCCCAAGGGTGTCTCTTTCGGAGACATCATGGAACTCCTCTGCCAATGAGGGAGGTGGTCTGCCCAAAAACCTACCTTGGATGGATCTGTGTTCCTTGAGGCATTTGGTGCAGGACCCTCTACTTCCTGGGTGTCCCCTTCCGCAGATGATCTAGTGGATCTCATTACATCTCAGGCATGGAAGGAACCAGACATGATGGAGCCCATATGGTGATGGCAGCTGCCACTACGAAGGACCTCGCTCAGGAAAGCTCTGCAGTCCATCCTCCTCACCGAGAGTCAAGGGTGGCAGACCGTTTCGGGAAGCTGGTGTATTCTTCAGCGACCTTCTCTGTTCGGCCGCTGAATTGTATGGCACATGTGATTAGTCTGCAACGAGACCTAGTTAAGGAGATCATTGAGTCGACCCCAGAGTCCATGTCAGCGGAGGACAAGAAGATTTTCTCCGCTCGTATGGCCACTCTAAAATCAGTTGCGAACACCTCTATGCGCCTCCTCCCCATGCAACTGAAGGAGCCACTAGGGCAGCTGGTACAGGCGTTGCCATCAGGCAACATGCCTGGCTTCGGCTCTGTCAGTTTTCAGAACCTTTCAAGATGTCATTTACCAATACCTCTTACGACGGTTTTTCCCTGTTTGGGAAGTTGGTACTTGAGATTTTAGTTCAGAGTGAGAAGGACAGGAAGACTCTCTGCCATCTGGATACACTTCTCGGCCCCTCAACGATCCTTCTCTAGGAATCAGCGAGGGACCAAGAAGATGTTGTTTTGGAAATCTCAGAATTTTCCCCGAGACACTCAGGACTCACCTTCCCCTAGGGTTAGAGGGGGATTTGATAGACGTTGCCCTAGAGGCAGAGGAGGGTCTGAGAAATTACGGGTCTCAAGAACCTTTCTTGGACAGACCTGCTCAGCAAACCTGAAGGGTTGCCTGACTGCTCGTCTCTGGAGGCAGTCTGGGGCAGTCTTTTGTTGCACCCAACGGAGTGGCAATCCATCACAAAAGATCCGTTGGTGTTGCAAATTATATCCAGAGGCTATTCAATCCCCTTCCTCGAGCCACCTCCAATGCCAAAACACCTCCCGGACGTTCCACCCATGTACAGAGAGGATGCAGCACTGGAAATCACAAAGCTGCTAATCAAGCGAGTCATCCAACCCTTTCCCCTAGACCACTCTGGATCAGGTATTTATTCCAGGTTCTTATTGGTGCAAAGAAAACGGTGGACCTAAGATCCATTTTAGATCTATCCACCTTGAACCTGTCTGTGGCCAAGGTGAAATTCCAGATGGTCACCCTTCAATCTATCCTGCTCTCCTGCAGGAGAGCGATTGGGTGTGCTCGATCGACCTCCAGGATGCATACTATCATATCAAGATGGTCAGACGCTCGCTGAGGTTTCTCTACTTCCGGTTAGGAGCCAATCATCAGTTCAGAGCACTCCCCTTTGGTCTCACCACAGCCCCTGGGGTGTTTACCAAAGTGATGTCAGTATTAGGGGCTCACCTGAGACTCCAGGGCATTCAGGTATTTCCCTACCTGGACAGTTGGCTCCCCGCTGCTCCTTCCAGGCATCAACTTTGACAATCAAGGGATTCCTTCTAGTCCAGAGGTTAGGTATTACCATCAATCTCAAGAAATCATCTCTGACCCCTGTCCAAACATAAGACTTCATTGGGGCATGATTAGACACAATTCGAGCCAGTGTGTTTCTTACTGCAGACAGAATACGCAGTCTGTAACTACATGTTCTTTGCATCCTTCAAACTCAGTCTCAGACAGCAGAAAAAGTATTAAGGGCGTTGGGGTCCATGGTGGCCATGATCAATCTGTTGCCCTTGGAGCGTCTTCACATGCGGATCCTTCAGTGGACTCTTTCAGTACAATGGCCCTGTTAGATCTTCTATTGACTCACCCTGTCTGAATTTCTCAAGTGTGCAGGGACTCTCTTTGGTAGTGGATTCTTCACTCGGACCTGGGTCGGGGGTGTCCTTTTCTTCAATTTCCCGTGGCCACAGTGACTATGGAAGTCTCCCGGCTGGAGTGGGGGGGGGGCAGTGCACGGGAAGGACTGTTCAAGGCTATGAGACCAATTTGCGTATCAGCATCCTGGAGATGAAGGCGGTGCTTCTAGCGTTGCAGGCTCTCCATACCCATTTTACTTCAGGAATGATTGCTGTCCAGACAGGCAATATGTCGGTGGTCTGGTACATCAGCAAAACAGGGGGCAACCAGATCATATCCCCTATGTCACGAGACCATGAGAGTATTGAAATGGGCGATCTCCACTGGCCATTTTCTGGTGGCAATGTACATTCCGGGGAGGCCCAACAGTCTAGCGGACAGGCTCAGCAGATCTATTCTGATGCCTCACAAGTGGTCGCTGAATCCTTTAGTAGCAGAACAGATCTTTGACAAGTGGGGTCAGCCTTGCTGCGATCTGTTTGCCTCTCCTTCCAAAGTGAAATGCAGCGAGTTCTTCACTCTGAATCCCCCAGAGACAGTCTGATTCATGCTTGCCCCCCCCCCCCCCGGTCTTCTATATGCTCATCCTCCTCTTCTCTTAAAATCAAAATTTCTTCAGAAAGCTCAGAGGCTGGGGAGCTTAGTTATCCTCATTGCCCCAATCTGGCCTCGCCAAGTCTGGTTTCCCTCTCTGAGGTCTCATCTTTCCATACCTCTACTGTTGGCTCTCATGGCACCTTCAAGGCAACAACTGATTCAGGTGATTCATTATGTTCTCTCCTACTTCTGTCAGTTGGGGATAACGGTCAAGCTTGCGAAATCCAATCTGATCCCCACTGAGCAGTTGGAATTCATAGTAGTTCAGTTAGACTCCGTTTCAGAGATTGCAGCCTTACCTTTGCACAGAATTCAGTTAATACGGGAACAGGTCACACACATCTTAGACCTGTCACGCCCCTGGTTTACCTGGTTCTTCAGGCTCTCAGATCCATGGCCTCGGCCATGGATCTCATTCCCCTGGCCAGGTGCTACATGCGACTGTTGCAAAGGACCTTAGCTGTCAGATGGTCGGCTCTGCTTCATTCCCTGTCTATGACCATAATGCTGACGCCCATGTGCAGATGTCACCTCAAGTGGTGCTATCAGTCTCAGGATCTCTTTCTAGGCAGGCCCTTTTCTCTCTCACCACCCACGGCCACAGTGACCACGGGAGCCTCCCTGCTGGGGTGGGGGGACATTTTCACGTGAAGACTGTCCATGGCAAGTGGTCCCCCAGTAGTGAACAAGTTGCATATAAATGTTTTGGAGATGAAAGCAGTTCTTTTACTGTAGCAAGCCTTCCAGGACTGCCTCCCTCTAGGGATGATTTAATTCAGACAGACAATGTGACAGTCATCTGGTATGTCAACAGATGGGGGAAGCATATTCTTACCTGTTGTGCAAGAGACCATGAGAGTGTGGGAATGTATGATGTCCTCTGGCCGCCTCCTTATTGCAATGCACATACCTGGGGATTCCAACGTGTTGGCCGACAGGCCCAGCAGATCTGCCTTGAGTCTCCATGAGTGGTCCCTCAATCCTTCAGTGGCAAACCAGATTTTTGACCATTGGGGGTCAGCCGTGCTGCAACCATTTTGCCTGCCCAGCCAACCACAAATGCTGCAGGTACTTTGCACTGATCCCTCCTCAAGGGGAGTCACCAAGGGATGCTGTAGTTCACAATTGGCCTCCGGGTCTCCTTTATGTCTCCCCTTAATACCCAAGGATCTGCAGAAAGCACAGTGCCTGAGGACATCCCTTATCCTCATTGCCCCCTTTCTGGCCTTGTCAATCATGGTTCCCCTTCATCAGGTTTCATCTGAAGTATCTGCCATGGGTACTGCATCCCCATCAGGATCTGATTTCCCATGCTTTGAGGCTTCCTCTCCCAAATCCTTCGGCTCCTTTGTCTAACTGCACGGTTTCTCCAGTTCCACTTATCATAAAATAGTCCAGGCTAGCTTCCCCCATTCAGTGCATCATTCAAGCCTCCCGGAAACCCTCCACTAGAAAGGTATACAGTAGTAAGTGGAAAAGATTTTCTATCTGGGCTAAGAGCAGGAATCTGAATCCCTTTTCTGCTTCAGTCTCAGGTATACTTTTGTTCTTGTCCTCACATTTCCAAGTGGGAGTGAGTTTTTCCACTGTCAAGCATCATTTGGTGGCAGTTTCCAAATTTTCATGTGAGCTCTGAGTCTACCTTTTCATCTCAGCTTTGTAAAGCATTTATGAAAGGGTTTTTTTCTGCTTCGGCCTCCAGTTAAGGACCATTCCCCTTCTTGGGACCTCGCACTGATTTTGCAGTCTCTGACTAGGTGTCCTTCTGAGCTTGCTAGTTCATGCAACCTCAAGTTCCTGTCTTGGAAGATGGCCTTGCTGGTAGCTATTACCTCAGCTAGGAGGATCTCAAAACTGCAAGCTCTCACCATTACTCTTCCTTACATGATTTTTCTCAAGGATAGAGTCTCTCTTAGAACAACACCCTCCTTCTTGCCCAAGATTGCTTCCGAATCATCTTTAAACCAATGTATTCAGCTTCCAGTGTTCTTCCTCAACTATATCAACAAAGGGGAGTATATCCTACGTAACTTGGATGTTCACTGACGGTTACAGTTCTTCCTGCAGAGGACAAAAGGTTTTCATAAGTCAGACCAGCTCTTTGTGGCCTTTTCCCCTAACAGACATGGCCTTTTCCCCTAACAGACATGGCCTTCCAGTTTCTAAAGTCACTATTTCTAATTGGTTATTTAGCTACATCTCTACGGTCGACTACTTTAACCACCTTGAGGTTCCAGGAAATGTTCAACGCTCATTCTACTAGCTCCATACAACTTCGGCCTTTTAAGCAAGGTTTTCTATTGATGAAATTTGTGCTGCAACCACTTGGTCTAATCTTCACACATTTATTTCTCACTGCAAACTTGATGTAGTCTCTAGGAGCGGGACTTCCTTTGGCTCCACGGTGCTCTGACATGTCCTTCCTTGAGGCCTGCTAGAGTTGGTGGTTGCTGGGGACTCTGACCCTATAGTGATGAATGATAACTCTTAATCTGGTGTTATCCAAGTCATGTACTTACCATAACTTAGAATTTATGTTATCCTACATCATCATTCATCACATTTTCCCTCCCACCATCCCCCTGCCTTGTAGTTCAGGGAGGAAGGAGTTTCTCTCCAGTCTTGCGGGAGTAGTATTGAAGTGCATTGTGGAAAACTCAGTCTGGGGGTCAGAGGATGGCAGGGCATCCTGGGAGGAGGAGCTAGAGCCTTGTATCCATTTTGCAGTATGTTGTTGGCTCTGATCTGATATCGAATCCTAGACCCTATAGTGATGAATGATGATGTAGGATAACACAGATGCCAAGTTATGGTAAGTACATAACTCTTATTAAATGCACATGTTCCTCTGAGATATAAATTCTGTCTAGCCTAGTCCAGTTTTTGTATATTGGAGAATAAGTAAATTCATTCTGAACTCCTAGTACTGAATTCGCATCTTTCATGCCAAACATTTTTATAAAATTCTTCAAAAATCTACCCGCCTTTATTATATTTTCCCTTCTAGGCCCCCCAGACATTTCTTTACTGTTGCAAACCAAATCCCAGTTTCCACCTGTAAGTAATATTTCTTGCTGAAAGCTAGTTATTTCTCCCAGAATTTTCTTAAACTCTATTATAGCAGTTTTAGTTGGAATGTAAATGCATGCCAGTGTAATCCTCTCCCTTCCCAGTAACCTCTTAGTACAGTATATCTTCCATTATTATCTTTTTGCCTCTTCTGTCACTATTGGAGCTCCTCTTGCAATTAATATAAGTACTCATTTCCTTTGCCCAGGTATTCCGCTGAATAACCATCCTGAAAACTTTTTTTTTTTTATCAAATTCATATGTTCAGTTCTTTATAGATGTGTCTCCTGTAGCATAGCTATTTGCACTTTACATTTCTAATATAGTTCACTACTTTCTTTTTTATATTTATTTTTAAGACCATTCAGATTGAAAGACATTACAGAAATCATCATTTTTATATATACTTATTACCACCTTTTATGTCTAGCTACTGTTTTGTTAAATATCTAGTTCCAACTTTTATGTTACACATATATACTGTTATAACAAACAACCCCCAAAAATCTATTAACTTAATACACAAAACTATATGCATCTTCAAATATTGAAGTGTGTGCTTCCTAATAAGAACAAACATTCTAAGTTGATAGCCACACAGACAGGCTAAAGTTAACCAAAAGGAAAGGTCATGGTGAGATGCATGGTACAAGCCATGCTGTTAGTAAGTGCTATTTGATTTTCTCTATCTTTATAGCTCTCCAGCTGACTGAAATGCTTTCAATAAGCACTTTTTCCAAGCCATTTTATCAGATTGTCTTCTGTTGACTTGCAAACCAGATACAAAATTGTTAAGGGTACCTTGTTTACCAGACAAAAGCCCTATAATATTCAATATTCTTTTTTCATTTTCATGCATGGGAAAAAGCACACTGTTTTTTTCTTTTGTCATACTCTCTTACTCAGATCTCCCCCCCCCCTTTTTTCTTCTTCTTTTTTTTTACATTAGAGTACCTACATTTCTTAAAACTGCACAAAGTAAAAGAGAGAAGGGAGAAAAAGAAAAAGCAAAATCACCTGTGTATATTAGTATCCCCATTGCATTAAAAACATTGAGAAAACTTTACTTCAAGTCCAGTTGGTTTTGTCTTCTCTGTAAAACCTCCCCCCAAAGCTGGGAAAACCCCTCTTTGCTTTCAGACAGAATTATGTTGTAGCCAATTTATCCTTTCTTTTCCCTCCATTCATCCTCTTCCACCTGACTTTCTCCAGTTTCTCTTTAACAGATTGCCTCCATGGAGACATGAGAACCAGACAGACAGTTACTCTTTATCCGATTGTTTCCATGGAAACGTGAAGATCAGCTGCAGAATTGCTACCAAGTATACATGCATTTGCTAGAAAAAAAGCTTTATAGTATTTAATATTCTTTTTCATTTACTTGCTCTGCCTTAAAACTAATCAAGCTAAGGTCCTTAACAGTCATTTCCTCATGCAAGAATGAAAAAACACATTCATTTTAACTTTGTCATGCTTTTTAAAAAATGCTCTGTTTTCACATTGCATTGCCTATAATTCTCAAAACTATACAAGAAGAAAGAAAGATGAGAGGCAAAGAAAAAGAATAGCACCTATTTACAATCCCTATTACACTTAAAATAGAGTGCAAGGAATACCATACACCACAAATACAGTCATCAGCACCCTTTTTCCTATTTTTTCTACATGTGGTCAGGGTATTGTATTAACTGTCAGCAATTCTCTCAATTCAGTGACACACTCCAGTCTTCAACACTCATGCCTGACTGTCGCAGATCTTCTTTCACACAATCCATCCATCCATCCATCCATCTCTTTGCTGGATGTCCTTGCTTCCTCTTACCTTCTTCCTGTTTGTCCTAATCTTCCTAACTAGATTGTCTTCTGCTTTTCTGCACTTGTCCAAACCACCATAATCTGTTCTCTTTGATATTTTCTGCAGTTGAAGCTACTTTAGCTTCTGCTCTTATGTCCTCATTTCTTCATCTGTCCCACAGTGTGCATCCTACCACCCTTCTCACCTTCTCAGGCACTTCATTTCCTTCACCTCTAGCTTCAACTGTTCTGCCTTTACTGCCCAGGTTTCTGTACCATACAGTAGTACTGGTTGCACCACTGTCTTGTACACCTTACTTTTCAGCTTCTTTGGCATTTGTCTGTCATAGACTACACCTGCCACTCTATGCCAGTTGGATGCAGCCCTTCTGATTCTAGCTTTGACCTCTTCATTCAGACTTCCATTCTCCTCACCCACCCCTCCCAGATACTTGAAGCTGTTAACCTGTTCCACTATCTTCCCTTCTATCTCTGTTCTCAGCTTCTTCTGATTTCCCCAATTTGTTGCCATTACCACCATCTTATCTGTGCTTAGTTTCATCCCATATGCCTTCAGTTTTGCATTCCATTCTACTATCCTTTGCTGAAGTTCTAGCTCAGGGTCTGCCTATAATGCCACATAGTCTACATACAGCAGCTTTGTTGATCTGCCTCCTCTGACCTGTTTGCTAATGTAGTCCATCAGTATGAACAGCAGTGGGCTTAGGGCAGAACCCTGGTATACACCCACTCCGAAACCCCTCTGTGAGGCCGAACACTGCTTGTACTTAAGTCATTGGGTCCTTGTACATAGCCTGCACTAATTTATATCACTGTTTCTGGGACTTCAAACCACTGCAGTACTGCCTAGCTCACCTTTCTTGTGACCTTGTCAGATGCTTTCTCCAAGTCTAGGAATGCCCAGTTGGACTCTCTCCTCATCTCTACCTTCTTCTTAAGTGTCTGTCTCACTGCAAACATCGGGTAAGTTGTGCTGCATCCTGATCTGAATCAGAACTGCTCATCTCCCATCTTACATTCTACTACTCTTGTGTATCCATTTATCAATCACCAGAACTTTCATGTAATGTGATAGTTGATGCTTCTGTACTGACCACAGTTGTGGATGTCTCCTTTGTTCTTGTACACTGGCACAACTGTGCTTATTCTCCAGTCATCTGGGATATGCCTTTCTCTCCAGACTTCTCTTAGTACCCTCAGGAGCCATTTTCCCCTGTCTCACCCAGCATCTTTATTATATCTGATGTGACCTCATCTGAGCCTGCTGCTTTCACTGACTTAATTTTTCTTAGTGCTGTTCTTGCTTCTTCTAGTGTTAGGTTCTCTTCTCTCATAGTAGCCTGTTTTTGGGGCAGCACAACTTCTGCGGGGGTTTCATCATTCAGAAGCTGCTGGAAATACTCCCATCTGCCTTTGATGTCTTCTGGACTGGTGAGTAGGTTGTTGCTGGCATCCCATATGAAAGGTATCTGACTCTCTTCTTTATCTTTCTGTCTTTGCCTTGCAACCTGGTATAGTTTCTTTGTGCCACTTACTGAGTCACTTTCCAGAAGTTGGTAGAGCGCCTCCAATACCATATTCTTTACCACTGCAACTTCTTTCTTAGCTTCTTTTTAGCCAACCAGTAGTCCTTCCTAGCCTGGTCAGTCTTTTCTATCTCACAATTCTTCCTGCACTCCTCTTTTCTTTTGATGACTTTCTGGAATCCGCATTTCACCACCAGCTTTCCTTTATGTACCTAATTTCCATACCTGGCTTGGCCACGTATCTTTTCTGTAGCCCTAACACATACTGTTTTTAGGCGCTGCCATTCTTGTTGAACTCCACTTATTTTCTCCTCTTCTTGGGGTGGTAGAGCCCTGAGTAATTCCTTGAACTGTTGTACTTTCTCTCCAGTCAACTTCCAGGTCTTCAACCTGGTCTCTGTTGACCTTTCTCTGACCGCTCCTTGCAGCTGATTGTGGCAACTAATGGTTTGTGCTGTGGGCCATCTGTGTCACTGGGGATGACTTTGCAATCATGGATTCTACCCCAGTGCCTTTTCCTTGCTGGGAGGAAGTCTACCTGAGTTGCATGTTGGCTACTCTTGTATGTGATCTTATGACCCTCGCTCTTTCTGAACCATGTATTGGCTACTTTCAAGCCATTTGCCAGACAGAAGTCTAGAATGGCTTCTCCTTTTTTATTCCTCCTTTTGCTCCACCCAAATGGATCCAGACAGTCCTGATATCTTGTTCTGTCTGTCCTGATATGTGCTTACAAGTCACCCATTATCAACACCAATTCATGCTGTCCTGCTTTATCTAGTAGGTCCTGCAACTGCTGTCTGAATGCACTCTTTTCCTCACTATCACAACCCTGCTGTGGAACATAGACTGAGATTATGAATAGTGCCCTATCATTACACTGGAGTCTGACTGCCATGAGTCTGTCGTTAATTCTGATGATATCCCTGACTACCTTCTGAAGCCTCTCTCTCACCACAATACCTACACCATTTCTAGCCTGTCCCCCTCCTGAGTAGTAGAGTCTGGATCCCAAGGCTAGTGGCTTTGCTGCAGTGCCTTTCCATCTCATCTCTTGGATATATAGGATGTCCAGCCTCCTCCATATCACCATGTCATCCACTTCCAAGCTGCATTTGGTCAGTGAACCTACATTAAGCGTTCATGTTTGGCAGGTTGGTTGATTTTACATCCAGCTTTCACTCAACAGAGCTATCCGAGGTAACCCAGGCTGGACAAATACAAATACAGTATTATTAAGAAAAGAAAATAGTGTTTTCTTTACTTAGTTAGCTTTCTCCCCTCTCTTCCCCTCCCTAAAGCATTTTTCTGAACATTAATGACATGAAGTAGGGAATATACTTGAGCCCCCCACAAATCCAATACATTTTGAAAAAAGTCCAGTATTTCCAGATTTTCTTGTTCTATTTCATAAATATAATTATTGCATTGTAATCCCACATTGTTACTGTTCTTCATCCCCCAAATCCCGCCTGTGCTTCATTTCCAATGTACTCTATATTCTTCTAGTCAACTCTTGTGCTCCATTCCTCCTCTCCAACATTTTCAGTTCAAATGCTGGAAAATGTTTCACATGTAGTCTGTCTGTGGTCTTTCTCACCAGAAGAACAAGAAGCAGAATCTCCTGTTTCACAGCTCATGTTTTGTTGGACAAACTTTTGTATTTCCTCCTTAGCATGCACTTTATCAAAAAAATTATTTTGTCCCTCCAGGGAAGAATACATTAAAGACAGCTGGATACAGCAGTTTGAATATCACACCTGCTTCTCAACATTCCTTGAATAGTGGAATGAATTTACACCTCTTCTGTCTGGTGTAGTGAGTAATCATTCTCCACAAAGACTGTGCTGTCTCCCACTTTTAGTATTTTGTTCTTCTGCCACAGCTTTGTCAGAATCAACTCCTTCTGCTTATAGGATTTAATCTTTACTATTAAAGGTTTTGTAGCTAGGTTTTAAGCATACACATGATGTGCCCTTTCAACTAACATATCCTGCTGTGGAATAAGAGTCCAGTTCCTTATCTGTGCTTTCATAAAATTAATGCAGTCTGTTTCTTTCAGCTTCTCTGGTAGAGTATGAAAATCTCGCATTTTCCCTATGTACTCTGTCCTCTAATTCTATTTTTTGAAACATCTCTTCCTGAGCAGTCTCATATTCACCCAGCCTTTTCTTCATTTCAACCTCTGATTTTTTTTGCAGCTTTATCATCTCATCTGAATATCTGTTTAAAACTCAATTTTTTTAGGTCTTTTGTTGTTTGTGTTGATGTACTCCATTGTTTTGTTTAGTTTAACCAGGTTTGTATGCAGCGGTCTTATATCTTCATGTAGTTATGGGAAGTCATGCCTGAAGGTTGCATTGCTTTTTCCTGAACAGCTGCAATACTTTCCCGAGTCGGAGTTTCTTCCTCAGTTTCTGTAACTGATTTTTTTCCAGATCTTCTGTATTTCTTTATTCCTGGCTTCCAGGTAGTGCACTTACTTGCCAGTTACTGAATTTTACCCATAAACACGTCTACTGGCCTTCTGCTGAGTTTCTGTTTTCACACTGAGAGAGCTAGAAACAAGCTGTTACTCTTTGTGCAGCCATCTTGGAAATCCATGAGTGATAGGGTTTTGATCCCTTTTAGGCACCTCTTTTCTGGGGATGGCAAGAAAACCCACAACCAGAAAGTCTTGTATGTCCAAGTGGAAAAGATTTTCTGTCTGGTGCCTTGCCCATAGGAAGGGCCCTTTTTCAGTGGTGGTCCCGATGGTTCTGTCCCATTTGTATAAGTTGTTCCAGTCTGGCTTGGCCTGTTCTTCTGGCCCATTTGCCAGCTATTTCTGTCTGCCCTTGTATCCTCCTTTGGCTTCTCATTTTGAGGTCAAACATTTCTTAAAAACATCCTATGTCTTAGGCCCCCAAGGAAGCCTATTCCTCCTCCTTGGGACCTTAATTTTGTTTTGAAGAAATTGGCTCGGGCTCCTTTTGAGTCTGCAGTTTCAGCTTCTCTGCAGCACTGTTGTACCTGGAAGACTGGCTTGTTGCTTGGTCTTACTTCTGCTGGGAGGGTTTCTTTAACTTCAGGCCCTTATGGCCATTCCTCCTTTTTTTGTTTTTCCACAGAGATGGGGGTCTCTCTTCATACTAATCCTCCTTTTATGCCCAAGGTTGTTGATGAACTGTCCTTAAATGAGGTACAACTCCCTTTCTTTTTTCCTTTGGCACCATTTGCTAGTGGGAGGGTCCTACTTACCTTGGATTTGCACAGACATCTCAGTTATTTGGATAAAACTAAGTCCATTCATAAGTATGACTATTTTTTTTTTTTTGTTTCTTTTCATCCCAAGACATCGGCTTTGCCTGTTTCTAAGCAAACCATCTCCTCCTGGATGTCTAAAGCCATTTTCATTTGTTATTCTTTTCATGGCAAATGTCTGTCTACTTCATTTAGCGATCATTTCACCAGGGCTGTTGCCTCTTCTGGTGCCTTCTTCAAATATTTGCATGATTCCGTCTTTGAATCTTACTTGGTCTTTAATGTGTTCCTTTACTAAACATTATAAACTGGATATGGTTTCTTTGGCCAGAACAGGTTTTGCAAATGCCATCCTGCATGAATTTGTTGAGACCTCTTCCCAGCATTCCACCTCCCACTCCATTGCTTGAGCTTTTGTACTGTCCCTAAGGATCAGAATACTGCAAAGGTGATATCGAAGGACACAGTGCAGTTATGTAAAATTATACAGTAACAGTAGATGTCCTTCTGTTCACTGTTGCATTATCCGTATTCGGTCCCTCCCTCCATCCCCTTTTTCATTTGGGCTTTGATTTGGATACCCTCTTGGTTGAGGGTCCCCCTTTTCCATCTGCATATTCTACCTCTGGATGTGCATGGCTACCTTTCTCCTGTGGAGACTGTTCTCTACGGGAACAATTCATTTCTGGGTAACTGAATCCATATGTCACCTTTATGTCCATTGTCCTGTATGGGGAGCATACATGTGACATATAGTGTGTACAAGATCTAAAGGCTTTTGTATACTGGCTGGATGTTTGGTATCCTTGGCAGGAGATCCTTAAGGTGCAGAATACTGCAAAAGTGAAGAGAAGGACGTCTACTGTTACTGTAAGATTTTACACAACTGCATTTTCTCAGAGGTAAAATGCTCAAACTACAAATGCTCAAACTACAACCTTCAGGAATTCTGTCAAGTAAATATATCAGACTGCTGGAAGCTTTATATCAAGAAATTTTATTCCTCATTCCCAAGTAGATTAGCTGAGAAATCTGAAAAAAATAGGGTGATACTTCTCTGCGTGTTGCTTTGAAGTTGCTTAATTCTTGTAAATGTATATAGAGAGAAAGATAGAAAAATAGATTCAGAAAATAATATATAAGCATAGAAAGTGTTTGCCATATATGGTGGCTGGAGGTCCACACCCCATGGCCACAGGTATAAGGCCAGAATGTAATGTAGCCACTTGACAAATTACATTTTTACAGGATGCTAAACAGCATCATGTGGACCACTCAGATGAGGGAAATAGCCCTGGGCTATCTTTTGAAATTTTGTATTTGGTATTTGTTAATGAGTTAAACCCTTTGTAGGTTGTACATGACCTTATTTTACCTTTCAATTTGTCATTGAAAAGATTTTCTAAAATTTTCCTGTCAGAATCTTTTATGTTCTTCATTAGATCCACTGTTGCAGTAACCTAAACTATATGGGATGTATCCTGCCAGAAACAGGACAACTGACCAGCTTACAAAGCTGTATATTCCATCCTCTCTAACCACTGTAGAGCTTGTGAAGAGTGGTATAAAGACAGTGGTTAAGATGTCCAAACCTCAGAACTTTCTTGCCATTAAAGCTTGCTCTCTGCTGTGGCTTTGAGAGATTGATAGCTAGTATGTGACAAAGTTAGGCAGATAAGTTTCCAGTTGGGACTTTCTTCCATTTTCTGTGTAAAAAGTGTATACTTCTCTGAGAAAAGTATTTGTCAGATTTTTCATCTGAGACATAGGACAAGTTTCAGGCTGGCTGAAAGATTGCTGTCATAATTACGTTAAGTCTTTCTGTTTATTTGATTTACTTTTATTGGCATTGGAGGAGGGAATGGATGTTATTCCTTTGCAGGGCTGCTCCGAGATGCTTGATTCCCAGGGAAAGGTTCATCATTCGTATTGCTGCACTAGTCTTTTAGCTAGTTGGGTTGTATCCTGCTCAATCTTCACAAGGCTTTGGCTCTCATCCACATCTACTCTCTGGTTACTGATACAAGAGGCCTGGAAATGAAATCAACAGTGCAGGTAACTTCAGTACTTATCCTCGAGAGTACACCTCTGGGCTTCAGAGGATCAACAGTTGGCCTTTTCTCATTATTGCTTAGACACGGCCCCATTCAGGAAACCCTTTCACACAATTTTTTTTTTAAATATAGATATTTATTTATTTTTTGGCAGAATTGGTTTTGGTCTCTTTAAAGAGGCCAGAAATATTAATTGTCTCTACTTTCAGAAAAATTATCAATATTTGGCTTTTTAGTACAACAGCAGCTATTTATTTAGCTGGGGAAAGTTTTGATATATTTTATGTGCATCTTGTGCTACTGTGAGTTGAATAAGGATTGGAAAAGGTTTTCTTTTTGTGAATGTGTTATTTGTGTATACTTTTGACAACCTACCTCCTTTTCTTTCCTGCAGTTACATTTGCCATTTTGTTCTTGGTGATTTACTATAGTGTACTGCTGTACAACTTGCTGTGTGTTAGAGATTGTTATGAGGGGTATGTGTATAAGTGCTTATGGTTCACTATTTATAATTATTTCAGGACCAACCCTTGCAGCAGCTGTTACTGGACTTCAGGCTGTCTTCCTTGGCCATGACATGGATACAGATACCAGTCCAATTTGCTCCTTCTACCACTGCACTTAAGAAAATTACGAAGGAGCCCTTACAGGCTCTCTGTGCCTCAGCTGTTAGTGGGCTGATCTGCAGTGACGATGACTGGTTCCTCACTGCACTTACTGGTTTCCTCGGGGTTCTCTGGTGTTGTGTTTGCCATCACTGTGGACCAAGTGTTAGCCATATCCTCTTCAGCTCATCCAGAGTCCATCCCATGCATAAGAGAACCACTTTCTTTGGGTCAAGGAGTTTCAACTGGGTGGTATTCTAATTATAGCTAGAATAAGAGACTTGTTTTCCTGTCTAAAGAGCATCCTCCTAGTCTGTTACCTTCTAGTGATGTCCCAAGGAAAAAGAAACAAAAGGTTAAATATTATTCTTCATATGATAGTATGTCGGTAAAAAAAGATGAATTTGTTATATTGGCTGAGGGTCTGTTGCAGGTGTTGAACCATGTAGAACAGATTTGTCTTCCTATGCTGATCCTGTAATTCAGAGAGATAAAGCTTCAGATTATTCTGCTTTTGAAAGGAACATGACTTCTGCATTTTCTTTTCATGTCCCTAACTCTGAACCTGATTACAGTGATTTTTCAGTTCCTTCCTATGAAGAGGTTTTGTTTGCAGAAACTGTATCCAGAATGAATACTTTTTTTTCAGTTTTAACAGGTGAATTTTCCCTCTTCTGTTAAAAGATAGTATGATATTCCTCAAATGAATGTCCTATATATTTCATCTACTCCTTTGCCAGCCTTGCAGGATGTTTTGATTTTGCCTGCAATAACCTTGAGAGACTTCCATTGCTAAAAAGGCAGACAGACTTTATATAGTTCATCAGGATAACACATATTTATATTCTCATCTAAAGTCAGATCCAGCAGTTATTTTTATTTTATGTTCTCTTCTGTCTAGTCTCAATGAAAGAGTACTTTGAATCCATTTGGAACCAACTTTAGCCTCTTTGACTTTGGATCCAAAGCTCATGCTTCTCCCCATACCTATAATTCCCTCCTTTTAGTAAATTACCTGTGATCTCATTTACCACTCAATTGCTTCAGACACATATCTCTGAAGCACTGGACTTCATTCATGGAAACAATTACTTTGACCCAGCCAGGCTAAGGTTCTAGGTGTCAGATACATTTTTCTCTTTATTTTTCCTTTGGGACAGTTGTCATCTCTATTCAACTGATCACCTCTATTTGACTGATTTATCTTCTCCTTTTTATTCCTTCAGCCTCCCCTACAAAAAAAAACTTTGCCTTTTTTTATTAACACTTTTTGGAGTTGTTTACCTTTCCCTCCATTTTACTTGTTACTTTTTTGGGGGTCAGTTTACTTAGTCCTGTATTTTTCTTGCAGCTTGTTGTGCCTTTTGACTATTGGTTATTGCAGGTGCTACTCTCTCTTGCTTGTAGCTAATCTTAGGGTTTTCCCTTTTTTTTTAGAGTATGACCAAGAAACCCTACAGTTTCAAAAAAAATACTTATCTTGGGGGGGGGGGGCATAAAATCCCCAGCCAGGATGCCCACACAAAGTGTGTATATTGTTTGGGGGCATCCAATTTGGCTGAAGAATGTTCTGTTTGCGCATTGTTTGAAGTCAGGGCTATAACTGAGATACCCAGCAAAGTGGTTCATGGGGGGCTTCTCCCTGCCACAGTAAGAGAGGATCCCCTTTAACGGTCTTCCTCATCATCTCTGCCAACAGCAAGGAAATCTTCTGATAAAAGAGGGAAAAGAGTAAAGAAATGAACAAGGAGCAGTACAGTACAAGAAAAGACTTGAGGAGGACTCCTTAAGGAAAGATTCCCCAGCATGTTCAGGTCCATCCAGTCTGGCACCAGAAATCTCCTGACCATCAGTTCCAGCTTTGTCAAAGAGCCTGCTTAGATTAGATCCCTACTCCTCTGTTCCCAGGACCCTAGGTTCTCTCCAGAACCAGTAAGCACTATGCTCAGGTAATCTTTTCACAGGGTATAAAAACCCCACTTCTGCATCTTGACAAAGATCAGTACAGTCTTCCAGTAGCCTTTCCGAAGCGGATATGGACAGAATGCTGAGGACCCAAATATAGTTGGGGGTTCTCTGGGCTCCAACCCTTGTCAGAGGCTCAGACTTGTTTCTTTTCTTCTGATCATTACTGCTTCTCTAATATAACCTTTGGGTTCAGAGTGCTTGAATCTGAGCAAATTCCAGGTTATAGCACAAGTAAAACCAGCTGCAAAACACGAACTCAAAAGAGAAAACTTGCAGAGATAACCAGTTTAATAAAAAGCAGAGCTTTCGGGCGTAACCCTTCTTCAATACTAATACATTCAAACACTAAACTCTAGAAGCTTAAATACAGGTCCAAAATCACATGACCAGCAGCCAAATGAAATCATGTGACAGAAAACAAATTAAAAATTAAAGACATATACATATACATATATTAAAAGATGTGTAGATACACAGTATAAAATATTTACTTTACAATATTACGTAGCTTAACTAACACAGGTTTTAAACTGACAGTGCTATTTAAACCAGGATGAGTGTCAGCAGCTAATCTCAATATCCATTCAAATTCTTTGAGCTCAAGGCGGTTGTTGACATCACCACCTCTTTCTTTTGGACATAGAGCATCAGTCACTCTAAACGTAAATGTATGTGTTTCACCACAAGTTTTAATATGTTTACATAGTGCATTATTGTCACAATTTCTCCTAATTTCAGAATTATGGTCTATAACACGTTCCTTAAGCTTACGTATTGTTTTTCCCACATAAAATGAACTGCATGAGATGCAGGTAGCCAAATAAACCACAAAAGTGGTGTTACAAGTAGCTGTAATTTTAAAATTAAATACTTGTCCATTGGCAGGATGAGTGAAAATATCACTACCATTCCCTAAGATGTAAGCACAGGCAACACAGTTAAAACATGGAAAAGTACCAGTTTTAGCAGCCAATTGTGTATAACAGGGTCTATAAAAATCTTTATAACAGAGTAAACTTTTAATCGTCCTCATATTTTTATATGTAAAATGTGGCTTGGTGCCCAATATAGTTTTTAGTTCATCCAATGCCATCAGAATGGGCCAGTTCCTGTTAATAATTTGTCTAATTGAACTTGACCTACCATTAAAAGTTGTGACGTACCTTATTTCATGTTGAGTAATGGTGTTATTACACTGACTATCTGTGAGGCTTGACCTATCTTCCAAAAAAGTTGGTATAAGTGATGTCTGCCTAGCTTCAATTACATCAGATTTAAGCTTGGATAATAAATTCATATCATATGCCATCATTCAATTGCAGTTTGACATCTAAAAAAACATATGCTGCTGTCAGACACATCCATTTTAAATTTCAAAAAATTAGTACTAGAATTTAAATAATCAATGAAAATATTCAAATCATCCAAAGTACCATTCCATATTAGTAGACAATCGTCAGGAACAACATCAGACGAAGTTTTATGAAACTCTGCCAGGCTTTCTGGCTCAGGAACAACATCAGACGAAGTTTTATGAAACTCTGCCAGGCTTTCTGGCTCAGGAACAACATCAGACGAAGTTTTATGAAACTCTGCCAGGCTTTCTTACTTAGAGAATTTTTGTCTTCTCAACCTAGTCCTGACCATAGGCTCATTAGCAATATCTGTTGCCTTATGGATGTAGTTCTGAGGAACAATGTGTTTATGTTTAATAATACCTTATTTCTTCAGTTAACAGGTGTAGCTATGGGCACATCCATAGCAAATACTTACGCTAATTTAGTGCTTTACCAATGGGAATGCAATTATTTGTTTAATGCACAAAATCTATTTCTTAGTAACATTAGTTTCTATCAGCGATTTGTAGACGATTGTCTACTAATATGGAATGGTACTTTGGATGATTTGAATATTTTCATTGATTATTTAAATTCTAGTACTAATTTTTGAAATTTAAAATGGATGTGTCTGACAGCAGCATATGTTTTTTAGATGTCAAACTGCAATTGAATGATGGCATATTAAACACTAGTATTTATAGAAAGGATGTTAGTAATGGAAGATATACGCATCACAGTAGTATGCACGCCACATGTCTTTAAAGGTGTAGCAAAATCTCAATTTATTAGAGCAAGTAGACTAACTACTGATAATACTACATTTGTTTCACAACTTGATAATATGGTAGAGGACTTTTTTCTAGTGGATATGATATGAATTTATTATCCAAGCTTAAATCTGATGTAATGGAAGCTAGGCAGACATCACTTATACCAACTTTTTGGAAGATAGGTCAAGCCTCACAGATTGTCAGTGTAATAACACCATTACTCAACATGAAATAAGGTACGTCACAACTTTTAATGGTAGGTCAAGTTCAATTAGACAAATTATTAACAGGAACTGGCCCATTCTGATGGCATTGGATGAACTAAAAACTATATTGGGCACCAAGCCACATTTTACATATAAAAATATGAGGACGATTAAAAGTTTACTCTGTTATAAAGATTTTTATAGACCCTGTTATACACAATTGGCTGCTAAAACTGGTACTTTTCCATGTTTTAACTGTGTTGCCTGTGCTTACATCTTAGGGAATGGTAGTGATATTTTCACTCATCCTGCCAATGGACAAGTATTTAATTTTAAAATTACAGCTACTTGTAACACCACTTTTGTGGTTTATTTGGCTACCTGCATCTCATGCAGTTCATTTTATGTGGGAAAAACAATACGTACGCTTAAGGAACATGTTATAGACCATAATTCTGAAATTAGGAGAAATTGTGACAATAATGCACTATGTAAACATATTAAAACTTGTGGTGAAACACATACATTTAAGTTTAGAGTGATTGATGCTCTATGTCCAAATGAAAGAGGTGGTGATGTCAACAACCGCCTTGAGCTCAAAGAATTTGAATGGATATTGAGATTAGCTGCTGACACTCATCCTGGTTTAAATAGCACTGTCAGTTTAAAACCTGTGTTAGTTAAGCTACGTAATATTGTAAAGTAAATATTTTATACTGTGTATCTACACATCTTTTAATATATTTATATGTATATGTCTTTAATTTTTAATTTGTTTTCTGTCACATGATTTCATTTGGCTGCTGGTCATGTGATTTTAGACCTGTATTTAAGCTTCTAGAGTTTAGTGTTTGAATGTATTAGTATTGAAGAAGGGTTACGCCCAAAAGCTCTGCTTTTTATTAAACTGGTTTTCTCTGCAAGTTTTCTCTTTTCAAATTCCAGGTTATGCCGCCATTATATCTGAAGCACTGGACTTCATTCATGGAAACAATTACTCTGACCCAGCCAGCTCCAAATGCCTTGGGTTTCAGAGCTGAGGGGATTGGATCAGCTTCTTGGGGTTGGGTGAACTCTGAAATCATCAGTTCGATCCCTTCCTCTTGGCACTTCCCCATAGACAGCTTGGCATAGGCGTCAGAGCCAAAACAGATAGGTTCTTCAAGTTTACCTTTGTCCAGATCATTGGACTCTACAGGATTGGTGTCAGGACCTGTCTTAGCATTGGCTTTCAAGAGAGTGCTTCCGCAGTCCAGGGAGCAAGCTTCCCTTCCCCCCACAGAAGTTTTCAGTTCCTGTCCCCTTGATTTGTCACTTCAGGACAGCTAGCCCTACCAGAGTCTCGAGGCAGTTCATATTGTTGACTCCTTGTCTGTTTCAGCCTTCCCCATAACATTTCACTGGAGAGGGTAACTAAAAGCACTGCTGTGGGGAATCCACATGCTTTTTTTGAGTTCGATGAAGGGGAGGGGACCCCCCATGTCTTCCTTGAAGATGTCTCCTGTGGTGAGATCCTG
This sequence comes from Protopterus annectens, assembly GCF_019279795.1. Taxonomy (NCBI): domain Eukaryota; kingdom Metazoa; phylum Chordata; order Ceratodontiformes; family Protopteridae; genus Protopterus; species Protopterus annectens. The sequence continues at coordinate 361,413,495 of NC_056745.1, forward strand.
TAATTACTTAGAAAGGAGGTTGTCCACAGACTTACCCTCTCAGGAGGAATCAGAATTCCTTTAGACTTTTGGGGCTAGTCCCTTAGTTTCAAGGCAGGCAGGCATGGAAGGAACCAGACATGGTTGAACCTATTCCCCTGGAAGACCAACAAAATTCTCATTTCCCCTAAAGATGGGCCATTTTCGAGCAAAGGTGTTGTGATAGATTCTGTGACAGTAGTGGTGGCCACCAAGAAGGAGCTCACTGAGGAGCGCTCCATTGTCCTTCCCATTAACATGGAGTACAGGATGTTGGACAGGTTTGGTAGGTGGGTTTATGCTTCAGCTACCTTTTGTGTCAGGGCTCTAAAGTATCTGACACATTACTCATTTTCAGAAGGAATTGACAAGTTCCTGCCAAAGTCCCTGTCTGTGAAAGATATAAAAGCAGTCAACATGAAGTTGGCCAGCCTACAGTCCCTGGGAAACATATCTATGCTCTTTATTTCTAAGGCAGCAGATGATGCATTGAAACAGCAGGCATTGGAATAGCTGCTTGCCAGATGTGTGTCTGTGCAACTAATTGGATCACTTCAAGACTTCCTTAATTAATGTCCCCCCCCCCATCATTGGTCCACTTTGGCCCTACAGTTAAAGATATGCTGTCTAAAAGTGAGCAAAAGGGCAAGACTTTGTCTATCATTAGAATACATTTTTCTTCCTCAAGAAACCTCCTCTAGAAACCAGAAAGGTGGTAAGAAATTGAGGTTCTGCAAATCTCAGTTTTGCCCCAGATGCTTCTAGCTGTGGACCCTCCACCCCCAGACAGAGGGGGAATAATCATTACGGACATCACCCCCACAGCACAGGTGGAATTAGAATGAAGACTTTAGGGGGTCCCTTTTTCGACAGGCCTTTCCAGCTTCCCTGAATGGTTGCACAACTTCAACATTCTGGAGGCAGTCGGGAGGGTGCTTGTCTGTGCACTCAGTGGCTTGGATTTCCATCTCCTAAGATGTATGGGTGCAGAGAATCATAACCAGAGTTACCATCTCCCCTGACCCTGCCCCCCCCCCTTGTCAGGGTCAAACAAAAAACTTTTCCAAAGTTGAGTACAACCTCCTCAGAGCAGGTATAAGCCAGCTTCACAGCCACCATCCCTTCAGTTGAAACTAGCACTAATATCCAAGCTTACACCAAAAAACTATATGAACACCTACATAACTGTGTGGAGTCAGCAATACCTGACAGGACCAAATCATCTTCTTCAAGGAAGAGTAAACCTGTCTGGTGGACAGCAGCAATAAACTCTATAATAAAAGGAAAAAATTGCTGTCCTGGACCAAGAAAGAGCAGGTCCCATGTTGGAAGCAATCTCTCCTTTGTCTGAACAAGCAAGTAAGGTCACTGGTGAAATTCTTTAAGGCTAACTTTTGAGTCCAAATTGGCCACATCCACTAAAGACAATCACAAGGCCTTCACATACATCCACAATCTCAAAGGTAACACCCAAATCTGCTTGAACTGGTGGTCAGTAACACCACATACACAAACACCATAGATACAGCCAACCTGCTGGCAGACAGGTTCAGTGAAAGTTTAACCCCTCTGTCCCCCCATCAGTAAACCAGGACATTCCCCAGCACCTGCCCCCCTCCCCTCATCACCGGGAATCAGGTCTTTAATGCCCTCTCAAAGGCAAAAAATACAGTCTCCACGGGACCCAGTAACATCCCTGACTGTATCCTACATGAACTCAGGCATGAGCTCTCAGCACCATTAGGCGCCCTATTCAACCAAAGCCTGAGTACCAGCTTCATCCCAGACAAATGAAGGACAGCCACTGTCACCACTGTACACAAAGGTGGATCATCCACTGACTCAGGCTATTATAGGCCCATCAGCCTAACTAGCATAATCTGCAGGGCTATAGAACGCATTATCATGGACCTTATAAACAAGGACACTGGCAACCTCCAAATGCTTGACCCCACACAGTTTGGTTTTGTCAAAGGGAGATCATGCTTGTTACATTTAGTCGACTTCTTCAAAACAGTCACCAAAGCCATGGACAAGGGGAAGACTATGCACACCACCTTCCTTGACTTAGCCAAAGCCTTCGACACTATTATGCACTCGGGCATAATAGATGAACTCTCCCAGCTAGGCATCAACCCATATGTTACCAGATGGGTAGCTAACTGGCTCACTGATGGAACTCACTCAATCAAAATAGGGGAAGCCACCTCTAGCAGTGGACCCATAATGAGCGGTGTACCCCAAGGATCAGTCTTGGGGCCTCTACTGTTTGGGATATACTTTTCTGAGGTGCAAGCCAAAACCAGTGGTCTGTGGCCGACCAAGTTTGCAGATGATTGCAAGCTGGGCAGCGTCTTAATTTCCCCTAGTTATGTGAACATCTTCCAAGAGGGCCTTGAGCAAACTAATAACTGGTGCCAGTAGCATGGCCTCAAACTGAATGCCAAGAAATGCATCATTATCCCCTTTGGGGAAAATGCATCCTCACTAATTATCACATTAATAATGTACTAAGCACGTAATCAGTCATGAGAGACTTGGGCACCCAGGTTGATAGCAACCTGACTTTTGACCACAATGCTGCCTCCATTGTACGGAAGGCTTTCTACATGACCCACTTCATAAATAAAGGTATTTCATCCAGGAACAAGGAGGTTATAACATCCCTGTACTCCTCCCTTATTGTTGTGTCTTTCGGCTTTTCCCGGTTAGGGGTCACCACAGTGGAGTCCGCTAATGATTGGCAGTTGATTTTTACGTGCTGAGTTGCCAGCCATGACGCACAACCTTCAATGAAGGTACGCCCATTCACGCATGTCTCCACGCAGAAGACGCTCTAGCTGAGAGTCGAACCGGACAGCGTCTTACTGTGAGGCGACAACGCTACCGCAGCACCACCACCTCCCTTATAAGACCCATTATTGAGTACAATGCCCACTTTGGCATGTACCTTGCCAAGCACATGCAGCAGCTGGAGAGACCACAGAGGTTCTTGACCAGGAAAATCCAGAGTCTGAAACACCTATCCTATACAGAAAGGCTAAAAGCTCTGTCCCTCTACTCAGTCTCATACTGCTCAGAGGTGACCTGTGTCTGGCATACAAGGCCATCTCAGACCCAGCCTTGATGCAGTTGCTTCATATCCGTAAGTCAAACTCCACTTGCGCAACCTGCACCTAAGGCCTTAACTTGGTCTGTGACATTAACAGAACTTGTTGGCAGGATAGATTTGTGTCCCAAAGACTCCCCCATCTGTAGAATAGACTCCTTGTCCATGTCAAACAGAGTACCTCTCTAACCCTCTTTACAGGAACTTGGACAACTGGATGAGAAATGGAAAATACACCCCTGGGAGTCCAGCTGTATCCCTGCTGGATAGGGGAAACAGGTGCTGAGTTTGTGGGAACATGGACAAAATTCTTGGCTAGGCTTATAAGAGCATCCGGGCCAATATCCTGTGAACCTATACTATTCCCTTTGTTTACCAGCACTCTTGTTCAAGAAAACTTCCTGATGTCCCACCCACCAAACGGAAGGCAGCACCATAAGAAGAAATTAAAAAAAAAAAAAATCTGCTAGAAAAATGAGTCATTCAGGAGGTGCTGTGAGACTTAACACAGATCTAGAGTCTGCTTAAGGTTCTTTTTGGTGCCAAAGAAAATTGAGGACCTCAGGTCCATTCTGGATCTCAGTCACCGGAACCAGTATGTAAAGCAGATGAATTCCGGATGGTCATGGTTCAGTCCATCTTACCATTGTTAAGGAAGGATGATTGAATGTGTTTGATAGACTTCCATGATGCATACCAACATGTTTAAAAATGGACAGTAGCTGTAGGAGGTTTTTCACTTTTAGGTGGGGGCCAGTCACTTCCAGTTCAGAGCCCTGACCTATGGTCTCACCACAACTCTTGAGTGTTCAAGTATATGGCAGTGGTTGCAGCTCATCTCATACTGCAGGGGGTTTGAGTGCTCCCATATCTGGACAACTAGCTCATAACAACTCCCACCAGGAATCTTCTTATTCAAGCCAGGGACTCTCTGCTCTACCTTTGCTCCCATGTGGGAATAACAGTTAAGCTTGCCAAGTCAAAGCTTCAAAAGGTTCAAATGATAAAGTTCATTGGAGCTCATCTGGATACCAAGCTACAGATAATCAGATTACTGAAATCAAGGATTCTCACCCTTCAACATCAAGTGATAACTGTACTCTCTCATTAAAAAAAAAAAAAAAAAAAAACACCAGCAAGGTTAATTCTATGTCTTATTGGCTCGATGGCAGACTCCATCATTTTAGTCCCTCGGGCCAGATTTTACATTGAGTGTTACAGTAGACCCCCTTGCAGTTCAATTGTCAGTGAGATGCCAAACCATGAATGTTCCTGTGCCCCTCGCTCAGATTTATTTATTTTTTTATTTTATTTTACATTTGTTTACCAGGATAGTCCGACTGGACACAGGTCCATTTGCAGCGGAGGCCTGGGGAGAAAAGCTCCATACAAGTAAAAATATAGTTGACATATGTAATATAAGTTACAGATAAATTATGATAGCTATAAAGCACTTTTAAACAGAAAAAATCAATTCTTAATTAAAATGCATATAGAAAAATACATTTTGAGGTTTACAGTAGAGATTCCTGAGTTTGTAGCAGAACAACAGAAATCTATTAGAGTAGCTAGTTATTTGTTACATGAGGTAGGGGTTTTACGTGATGCATGGGCATAGCCAAGAATTCATTAGGTGTGCTTTGAGGGAGTTTTTAAACAGAGTAGTTGAAGGAGCAGAGGTCAGAGTAGGGGGAAGGTTTTTCCAGTTTCTGGCTATGTTGTGGGAGAACAGAGCTTTCCCTGCAGAGTTATTGGCTTTAGAGATACAGAGGAGAGATTTTTCAGAAGAGTGGAGGGGCGATTTGATACGTACTGGGTTAGAAGTTGATTTAGGGATGGGGTTTTGTTAGGATAATTCACAATATTGTGGTGATAGTTGAGGAAGTTCTAACCATTTAAGTTCTCATAATGCCTGACAGTGATGGATTTTGAAGGTGGAGTTGCTAGCAAATCTGGCGATTTTAATGTAACATGACACAAGTCGTTTAAGGTCCTGTTTTCTTGTGTGGCTAAGGATTGGCGCGGAGTACATAAGGGTAGACAGTAGGTGTGTTTGGGCTAGTGTAATTCATGCCTGATCAGATAGGAATTTTCTGTGTCTGTATAGTGTTGCCATTTTTTTGTGGACCTTTTTGATTGTTTGCGATATATGGACATCAAATAGTTTGTCAATTTCTACACCAAGGAGTTTGATGTGGTTAGTGCAGGGGATGTTAGTACCATTTTTGGATGTGATTGTAAAAGGTTGATGGGTGGATTTAGTTTTGTTGGGAGTGAATATGAGTAATTTGGTCTTGTTGGGATTGAGGATGAGTTGGATCTGGGTAATCCAGCTTTCCACTGAGGTAAAGGATTCCTGAGTAAGTTTTTGTAAGGCAGTGAGTGATGGTGCAGAGTAGATGAGAGTTGAGTCATCTGCATATTGTACAAGTGTGGCATGTTGGGTGGATGTATGATGGTTGTTCGTAAATATGGAGAAGAGTAGATGGCCCATTATTGAACCTTGTGGGACTCCTGTAGTGGTTGGAAGTAGGTAGTTCCTTTTGCCACTGGACAGATTGTTGTCTGTCTGATAGGTAGCTTTTGAACCAGGCTATAGTGGAAGGGGGCGAAGGATAGGGAGGTCATGGAGTCTAGTAGTATTGTGTGTGACACCATGTCAAATGCCTTAGATAGGTCTAAAAATATTGCAGATACAAAGTTATTTCTGTGCAGGTTAACTGTATTTGTAAAAGAGAGGAGAGCAGTAATTGTGCTATGGTGTTGCCGGAAGCCATGTTGTGTGGGTGAGAGGAGATTGTTAGAGTTCAGGAATTGCATAACTTGAGAGCGAATACACCTTTCAAGTATTTTAGATAAGGGGGGGCACGATGGTTATGGGACAGTAGTTAGAGAATTCATAAGAGTTTCCGCCTTTGTGAAAATGGGTAATATATGATACTTTCCATAGCAGTGGGATGCAGGATTCCTGAATGAAGCAGTTAATAAGGATGGAAACAAGGTAACATGGGGAGTCTGCTGCTATTTTTTTTAAAAAAAATGGCTGGTAAGTTGTCTGCAGCAAGGGTGGTAGGTTTAAGTTTTTGTAGCAGTTTTTTAATTGTAGCGGTAGGGACCGGTGAAAGGGTAAAGGAAGGGATATTAAGGGGTTGGTTTGGAGTGTATGAGTGGTTGTTTTTGGAGAGTTGAGACGATAAGGATAGAATGGTTTCAGTGAAATGGTGGTTAAATTGGGAGGCAATGTCTTTAGTGTTATTGTTGGTAGTGGGAGTTGGAGTGGATGTTTTACCTGGGTTAAGTAGAGAGTTGATGGCATGCCAGAACTTTTTTGGGGTCTCTTGTGTGTTTGTTTTGGCTAAGGAAATAGTTTTGTTTATCGAGTTTGGTTTGTTTTTTTGCTTGATTTCTTAGTTTGTGGTAGTTTTGTTTGGATGTGTGTGTTATCTCTTTTCCATGCTTTCCAAGACTTATCTGTAGCTTTTATTAGTGCTTTTGTGTCCCTGCTTAGCCATGGTGCATAGTTTGCCTTTACTTTGATTCTTCTAATGGATGCAGTTGAATTGAGGGTGGTAGTGAAAGTGTGGTTAAAGTAGTCGACGGCTTGGTCTAAACCTAATGTTAGCAGTGAGTCCCATTTACATTGTCTTAGGATGTGATTAAGGTCTTGTATATTCAGTTTACTGTAATATCTAACTTGCCTAAAAATTATAGGGTTGTAAAGATCGGTGCATTTGCGTAGAAGGAATGTGGGGAGGTGATCACTTAGGCTGTCTGGTAGACATCTGGTGTGATGTTCTTGTTTTGGGTAATTAACTAGTGTCCAGTGTAAGATTGATTGTGGGATTTTTTGTCTACTCTAGTGGTTTCATGAATGAGCTGGGTAAAGCCATAGAGATTGATATGGTCCGTGCGGTTGTTGGAGTTACAAGCTAACCAGTCTGTGTTTAGGTCACCTAATAGAATGGTTTTATGGGGTAGTTTATTTGAGATCCATTGCAAGATTTCTTCTATGGTGGGAGAGTTGTTGCCTGTGGGGATATAACAGCAGATATTGATTTTTTGGTGTCATTTATGAATAGAGTTGAGATTAAGGTTTGGCATTTTGAAATGTGGGTATAGGGGGTTCTAGGGGTTTTATGTTGAGTGTATTTTTAAACAGTATGGCAACTCCACCTCCTTTCCTGCCTGTTCTATCCTCCCTTAGTATGTTATATGCTGGTGGGAGAATTTCCTTGTTCTGGATGTTTGGTTTTAACCAGGTTTCAGTCATGGTTACTATGTCTGGGGAATAGTGGGTTATGAATGCATGAATATCGGGAAGTTTGTTAGTTATACTCCTGGTATTCATGTTTATGATTAGTAAGTTTGATTTTTATTTAGATGGGAGTAGGGTATTGCTTGGTCCTGGGATTGGGTGTATGTCTCCTGATATGAGAAGTTTTTTTGTGACTAATAATATGTGTTCTATTCTATGTGTTGTTTTTATGTAGTATATATCTGATAGTTTTGTGGTATAGGTTGTTGTTAATTGGACTTTATATATGTGTAGCATTGAGCTGTCTTTAAATAGTGTAGCAGTAATGGGGAAATGTAGATGTGCATTGTATGGTACTTTGTGTTTTGTAGTGAGGTGGTAGGATGAGTGGATGTGAGGTTTGTTAGTATTGTGAGGGTGAGGAGGAGACAACCTAAGATGATTTTCATTTTGTTTTAAGTAATGGATGGCAATATGGTAGGGTGGAGGGAGGAAAATTATGGCTTGTAAGTATGTGGTAGCTAAGGTGGGGTTGTGAGATGCTAGGGTGTGGTAGTTTGTGTGTGGGGGTAAGGTGTGATAGGGTAGTTTGGTTGTGGGTGTGGTTTAGTGGGAATAAATCTAGAGGGTGCTGGGGGTGGATGGGATATAGGGGCAGGGTAGGGGAGCAGAGTGATCCTGAAGGGCGAACAGAGCGAGTAGAGCCACAGGTGGATGGGATATAGGGGCAGGGTAGGGGAGCAGAGTGATCCTGAAGGGCGAACAGAGCGAGTAGAGCCACAGAGTGGAGTATCAAGCAAGAACCAATCAGTTATTCAGTGAGGTTGTGCACTGAAAAAGTTCTTAGTTAAGTTGTACCCTCTGTGGAAAATGATGTGAAAAATAATACAAAGTCGACTTTCCACTTTTATTTCTTTAGTTTTTCTTTTTTATTTATTTTATGGGGAAGAGAATACTTTGCTATAATGTGGGGAATTATACTATGCTTGAACTGGGGTGGCTGGATTTGGTTTAAGTCACAATGTTGCATCCTAGAGCTGTACTTAGTATGTAAAAAAAGAGAAGAATTGTTTCCTATGTATTATGTCCTATGTTCTACTGCCATCTAGTGGTAGATGTGGGGAACTTCAATTAATTTAATTAATCTAGCTTGAAACTAAGGGATGCAAGATCGGAATCGGGGGTGGATGGCCTCGGGGTAGGACCGTGAGTGTGCAAGCCCTCTTGCAATTAACTGAGATAACGCTTAATATTAACAATAAAATAAATCAGTGAAACCATAGGCTATCACCTACACTGTGAGGCTGAGAGAAGGCATGTTTAGATTGTCCAACTTAGGATTCTGTTAGGGTATTCTGTTTTAGATTAATTGCAGGTGGGGAGCATGCCCGAGAATCAGTGCAAGGCTTCCAGGCTGAAAAAAAGTTATGACTCCTTGGTTAAGGTTTTGGAAAGATGGAGAGAAAGCTGGAGGGTAGAGTGCAAGTGAGGAGCTGAGTGAGAGTGCAGAAAGCATCACAGTATCTCAATCAAGTAATCCACTAAGTTTATCACCCATGCAATTTCCCCTTCTAGTGATTGTAATAGTACTTAAAACATTCACTTAAAAAAACATGATAAATCAGCGTTGCTGTGAACCCGGCTTCTACAGTATAGTAATGGTAGAGAAAGCAGCGTTTAGCAGCTTTACTTCAACTGCTGTTACACAATTAACGGCTAAAATGCAGTCTTGTACTATTACATATCTCTGTGCCTAGTTACATTCAGTTAAGAAATAGCTGCAACTAGTGGCTTTCTAATAATTGCAGTATTCTTTGGCAGATGAGGCCGAAGATTTGCAGGAACCATATGCACTGGTGGCTAGACTTACTGATAGCTTATCAAGCTCAACCATTTGTTCTTTCTTTCCCAAGCCACAGTAACCACCGACACTTCCTACCTGGCATGGAGGTCATTTCTTGGGAAAGATGGTCTGGGGCACGTGGTCCTCCACAGAGGCCAGTCTTCACATCAGTGTCCTGTAATTGAGGGTAGCCCTATTAGCTTTACATGCCTTTCAGGATTTCCTCCCCAGGTGTGTGATTACCAACCAGACAGTATGTTGGTGGTTTGGTACATCAACAAACTAGGGGAACACATTCTTACCCATTGTGTCAAGAGGCTATTAGAATTTGGCAGTGGGTAATGTCTTCTCACCTTTACCCATAATCCCTTCCAAAGCCTGTATTACTCCAGATCTCATTTGCCGTTGTCAAAGTAAGATGTGGTTGGAGTAGCTTAAAGGGAGAGTGTCAAAGATGCAGGTCCCAGAACACTTCATTTTTTTTTTCACCAATCCATACTTTAACTAGTATAAAATGCATCTGTGTCACTCTTTCTGCACCTTTCCCCTTAGTTTTTACAAATTTCGCTGTTTTTACTCCAGGAGCGTCCCGCTCTGTCTGCCTAGTATAGTACCACCCTCAATGTGACGGTAGCATACACACCCCTTCCCTACCCTCAGCTCTTTAAATATGACCTTTCCCACCACTATTTTCCTTCCCCTGGGAAAATGAGCACAACCCTGCTGTGGTTCCGATCCTTTATTTAAAATAAGTATTTACACAGGTTGAATAACCTCCTCGGTAAGTTCAAACCTTTATGTGCCGATCATACTTTTCAACTGACAAGATTATCGCTAAATGTCCAGATTTCTGCCTCATATTTTTTGGTCTTTAAAATTATGATTTTCAGGCAAAAACTGGCAAAGCATTATTGATTTTATTTAAAAAATAATGACAGGTGTTTTAGTTTCAGATGTGATCCTCTTTAGACAAATTGTGCTAATGGTATTCTATCGAGTTTCGATGTTTGTAATAGAAATATTTTAAAAGTTTGCCTATTTTGGACCTTCATCCCACTTTTACTAATGGCTTACTCCAGAGTTCTTGCTCTAAGAGGTATTCATCATCTTCATGTAATGCAAATCAACGGAAAGTGTTGCTGTTCCCCAGTGTTATGTACAGTAAAGCACCAGTGTTCCCTATAGCAGCTGTTTGCTGCATCGTACCTATTTCATAATTTTTTTTTCTTCTTTTTTTACTACAACTGCAGAGCTGAAACAGAAGCGCTTAGCATTCTGTGCAGGTAGGTATACACTCTACCAATTGGGATGCCTGGGGTGCCGATATAAGTACCCTGATGCTCCCCAGTGTACTGCACATCCCCATACGGTATGTCTGTTGTCCAGTCTGTACTGTTGCTGCATCCTAGCTATTTGCCTTTTTTTAAGATAATATGGCTGAAACTCAAGTGCTCCATGCAGACAAATCATGGTCCATGCAGGCAGGTATACACTGTCTGGGCTGCCCGGAGTGCTGATCCCATAATGTAAGTACCCTGATGCTCCCCAGCATACTGCACATCCCCGTATGGCATATGTCCATTAGGCGGTCTACACTACAGCAGTTTGCTGCATCCTAGCTAGTTTCTTAACCTTATTTTTTTTTTCAACTAAATGGGAGAGCTGCAATTCAAGCGCTCCATGCACAGAAATCATGCAACTGGGAAAACCTGTTGTTAGATCAACTTGCGGAATTTGTAAGAGGAATATTAAAAAAGGTTTCCCTATTGAGCACAGTCATCTTACTTTTAGTCATGCCTTGGATATGAATTTCTTGCTGTACTGTAAAGCACCACTGTGTGCTATAGCAGCTGTTTGCTTCATCGTAATTTTTTGCTAAACATTTCTTTTTTTTTTTTTTTTTTTTAAATAAAACCAGAGTCTGGTTTACACATAGCAGCTTCTTGCTGCATCATAGCTTTTCTAAACTGAAATAGGAGAGCTAAAACTCAAGCCCTCCATGCATGGAGGTGTACATTTTTGCAAATAGGTTTCCTGGGGTGCCGATCCCTTATAAAAGTGGAACACTGTTGTTCCAATTCCTATTCATTGGCAATAGTTTGCATCAGGTCTGTTTTGCTTACTTGTTTCAGTGATGGCAAGTAACATTTTACACACAACAGGGTACAGTCAGTTGCAAACAAATATGTAAGTATTTGCAGCAATATCTTTATTGGCAGAGCTTTGAGGCTAACGTAGATAATTTGTTAAACTACTGTTAAACAACATTGAATATTAGGCTTCTCAGATTCTTTCTGTGACCAACTTGGAAGAAGAGAAGCGTCTGGTCTAAATTAATCCTCGGCTGTCCGGCTACCTGCAAAATATTGAGCTGCTCCTCGTGTACAACAAACACGTGATTTAGATTCTGGGTAAAGGAACAGCAGCACCTCAGAGATGCAGAGGCAACACATGAAAGCCTTACTCATTTTAAAATGTGTTCAGAATTATGTAATCTCGAGTGAAACGTGTTGTAAAGCTGTTGCCCCGTTAACGGGAAATTAGTTGTAACCTTCTGCACTTCTGATATGCTGGATAAATAATTTCTTGAGAAACTTTTGCTTGACAGACAAGGATAAGTTGTGATGCATTGCTGTAGTTGTTTTCTTTGAACATTGTTTTAAATGCTTTTCTTCCCGTTGTAGCCGCCTAGTGGATTTCTTTATTTTGCACGAGCTGTGATGTGCATATCATGACATTAGTATAGGTTCAGTCTTTGATGTCAGCCCAAAGTGCTCATCGCAGCACCCGCACTGTCCCCAGTAAGGACACCTTCTGCACTTTGTACCGACTTACATGGATTGCTGACATATCTATATACTTTCATATGCATTCTTTTTTATAAAACCCATTGTTCCTACTACTGTTGGAACTATCTGGGTATCTTTCTTCCACATTGCTCTCATTTCTGCCTACAGACACTGATATTTTATGACTTTGTGTCTCTCTGTATGCAAGGCACAGTAGTCACTCAGTGTATTGATTTTAATGATCAATGCTACTTTTCCCTCCTTTTCTTGGACTACTTTATCTGTTTTTCTAGCATCTATCTTTTGAACTACTGGTAATGGGTTATCCCATGAGATATAAACTTCATAATTTTCTGTGATGCCTTGGTGCTCATTTTTCCAGTGTTTTCCAGCCACTTCAACACCATAATGTCTCCACAATCCCCATTGCAACAGTCTTGCCACATTGTTATGCCTATGAGTATAAAGTCCTTGTGCCGTTACTATGTCACAACCAGCAATGAGGTGTGCAACTGCTTCTGATTCAGTTTTCCAAAACCTATATTTGTCTGTTTCTACCACAGGTTCAAAGGACTTTGTCAACCAGCGTGTTCATAGACTACTATCTTGGGCAGCCAATATTAACCTTTCATCTCATGGTTTACATTCTCCTATCCTTAGCCATTCCTGCATTTGTTATAGATCAAAATGAGTTTCTTCCAGAAGTGTTCTATACTTTGCAACTATAGTTATGCTTTTTCCACATTTCTTGCCTTCTCATCTGGTCCTTCAGCTTATACTCTCTCTTTTGTTTTTGGGTACATTCTGTTGCTGCCTGATTTTATCTACTTCTGGTTTGACTTCCATTCCTGCTTAACAGTGAAATGCTTCTGCTCGATTAAGCAGACAAGTCATTTTTAGATGGTCTCCTCAGCTTTCAAAACTTTCAGTACTTTGGGTCTTGTGAGGTCAGTACATTTGTGTAGAGCCCCACAATTGCAGATCTATACATGTAATCAATTTCAAGGAGGCAAATTCCTCCTTGGAACAGCGAATATATAATCTTGGTATACACTGATTTTTTTATAAATCATTTGGTGAGCATGAAGCTTCCTTCGTGTTTTCCATCTAATCCATCCATCACATTCTGGGGCGAGTTAATCACTCCCAAACTGTAAGTTAGGACAGGAAGACCTAATTTGTTTATAGCTTGAATATGGTGCCCAGATGTCAACACTGTTTTCAAGCTTTAATTTAAGTCTTCCAAAGTATTTCTTAGTAAGTTTTATTTTCATTTCATGTTTTACTGTTGATCCGTCATCAATTCCCAAATATTTATACACTCTCTCTTGCTGTTAATGTCACATTCTTGTCCCAAACTGATGTTTTGCTGGTGCTGCATTTTTCCTGCTTGAAAGGTTGCTCTTGCACACTTATAGTTTCTGCCTAGTCTACATTGCTTGATATTTGCAAAGGTCTGGGTGTCAGTAGCCCATAGGCATGAGTTTGTTAATTGCAATACGTGACATTTTTAAGTGAAGTTAGACTTGATAGTATAGTATAGTACATACAGCTAATACAAATGCATTTCAGCTGATTGTTTTTATTTCAGAGCAACACATTTTGATATTGCTTCTCTACTACAAAATGCACAATCTGGACATGGGATTTGAAAAGGTTATGACATCATAACCTTTAACAGTTCTGTGCAGTTCTGAAATTGTTCAGTCTCTTGTCCTATTATGCATGAATACCACATAGTCTGACTGTGGCTTCTTAGAAACATTAACTGCACAGAGTTGACAGTAACAAAACAAGGTTATTCTGATGTGCCACTTCTACTTGGACTCTGTAGGCAATGGCTTCTTATACCTCTTTTCCTTGAAGGACAGGGGTTGCTTTTGGGCTGCTGACAATGTTTGCAGAATGCTGCTGACAATGTCTGGAGAATCCAGCTTAATGAATCCAGAATTATCACTGCAAAAAAATGCATAAGTCTATCTACAGAACCATCCTGCAATTTCTGATTTGTTAATTGTGCTTTGAGATCTTATATAAGTATTAGTTGTGGATATTTTATATATTTTTGTTCCCTTTTTGTTTCCAGTGTCTGGGGACATACAGAGACGATGTACAAGTGACATTTTCACACTTTAACCATCACTCTGCAGGGGGTTAGGGGATTTTGCATTTTCCCACCATCCCCTTCCTGTCCAGTAGTCAAAGTGGCACTATCCCCACTATGCCTGACCTGGGCAGGTGTATACTTTTACAAAGCTGCAGTGCTCAGAAGTCAATAGCATACATGAACTCTCTACAGATGAAACTTCATCATGGTCTCGTAGCCCTATGCTGATGACCACACTTTAGGCCATCTGCACATGGCACTTCCTCAGTAAAAGTGAAATCCCATCATTCTTTGTCTCCTCCAGTCTCCAGAGCAATGATCATGCCCAAGTCATTACAGTGGCAATGACAGAGCCATGCCTTTGCACCTTGGAGCTAGCATGAGTAGTGATTCAGTCTCCTGTTGAGGTGAGGTACACAGCAGTAAATCCGGAAATCAGTAACTGAACCTGGGTCAGGAATTTACTTGTACTACTATTGAGATGCATCAAAGATGAAGACAATTTCAACTCATAGCAACTCATAACAATATGTAATTGCTCACTCTTTTATATATATATATATATATATATATATATATATATATATATATATATATATATATATATATATATACATTAATTATATTGCTTTCTTTTAACTTTCCCAATGCTTGCTGGCCATCGGCTCTCGTTGCCCTATGGTGGTGCACTTGATTCTTAGAGGCTGATAATCATTCATGATCCACTTATTGCCTGTATTGTGACAACCTGCCTTGTGCCTGACATTAGCACCTGTGTTATCATGGAATGCACTGCTAAGTCATGTCTGCTTCCACACAAACACCACAGTAGGGTAACTGTCATCAGATTGGCTGGACCTACAGTAGCTAGTGCTCTTGATCTATAGCTGCAACCTTTGTATGTAAACATCTGCTTTTATTGTGGTGAGAGGCTGACTGAAGCACCACTCACTTCCACCCTCCCTCCCAGGTCTCCCAAGTAACCAAGCAACTGCCTCCATTTGAGTATTATGGGGTGCAGGCAGGGCTTACTCACTCTCAGTGCCATAGAGTTTGAATGTATGTGTAATCGAATAAAACATTTTAAGAAATTTATAGAATTGCTCTCTTGACTCTGGAACCATATGCTACAACAGCATGGCAAGCCGTCCCAGTAGGTCTGACCTGTACCCAGTCATGTCCTAGGGTATAGCTTTGGTTGATGACAGTGAAGTCCTAGGTTCATCCAAAATGATTTTCAAGTTTCCTACAAATATGTTTGCAGACCCCAACCACACAAGTATATGGGGTGCATTACTACTTCGCATTTAAGTACGATATTGATATTTATTGAAGAAAAGCTGCATTAATTATATTTTAATTAATAATAATATGTATATATTTTTGTTTTTACATTTTTATACTATAAATGTGTTAACACTCTTTTTTTTTTTTGGTCTATAATTTCTATAACTTGATGTGATGATTTTGTATGTAAGCTTATGCTGGAGCTTGTTTCCCTGGGTCTCAATTACAAATGGGCACTGTCCCAGTCGGACCATCCCAGTAAACAAACATAAAATATATAAATAAATTAAATTAATTTTATGGCTTTATTCATTGCAGTAAAACATATAGTACATTCACGTCTATGGCCTGGATAGTATCATATAGTCTGAATATATTTCATTTCATTAACATATTTTCCAGTACCTTCCTTACAGCCTTCATCAACTGATTAGAGGTTGACATTTGTCCGGTCATATGGCTTTCATTATTTCAAGTGATTACCAGAAATATCCAATCTTCAGCAAACATTATATACTCATTGCTGCACAGTACTGTGCTCCAGTCTTCTCCAGAAGTCTTGACTCTTAAAGATGTCAGTATTTAGTTAACACTGTAACTCTGCTTAACAGTTAATGCTGAGAACTACAGGCCTGCCACATTAAATAATTACTTCATGTAACAAGAAAACATGGTTAGAAAATTACCACTCTTACTTGTATATTGTGGGCCATTGCTTAAGTCACTTTGCCCAACAGTGCTTTGAAGCAAGTTTAACTGTGGCCTGGTCCCCTTAATCATTTTCTAGACTGCAGGAAAAGTGACTATGAGCCTGCTGCTCATTTTCACTGATTCCCTACTTCATAACTGATCTATTTCAGGAACTGTTAGCCCAATATCATCAGCACCCCCATTTTAATGCAGCACAATCCATTTATACTTCAGGGGCAGCATTTTCTAGATTTGTATATGAAGCAGTGAAATGCAAACTTGTTTGCCAGTAGCAGCATCTGTATTAGCAATATTTATTTCACTTCTACTTCTGCATTCTGTCCCATTTTCTCCCACAAATCCCCAATGAGATTTCCAAATCAGATTTTTTTTTTTTTGGTGAATTACATGCATAATTGTTGCCGGCGATCCTGGTGTTGTGTATGCCTGCACACTTATACACCTAAATCGTCACTTTACTAACAGGTTGGCCTAATAACATGCCAAGTACAATGCACTACTGGCATTGCTGCACCTTGTCAGCACACCCTGGCCTGTAGGATTTTCAACATGCAATGATGTTCTGATGGCAGTAGATACCCAATGACCACTGACCAAGTCTATTTCCTATGTGATCACATAATCACTCACCATTGCTGCTACTTTTGGTGTGGTTTCTCAATCCAGTCATTTTCAGGGGAGATTGTCTTTCTCAAGTGTGGCTTTATGCATTTTTCTTGCACTGTATTCCATGCCATGACTGTGGCACCCATATATTAGTCTGGGTAACACCTACTCCAATGGTACTTATGTCTGTGAAGGATACCTTTACTACAGTAAGCTTGAAATCAGCTGAAAACTTGGTCAACCAGAGGCCTTTGAAGTTAACTGCAACTTCAGAGAAGTGCATGCCACAAATTAATTGCAACAGCATCAGTCCCAGAAGGACTCCAGTAGATATCAACCATTTTGTGGATGTAGACTCCCCTATCCTGATTTCTATCCTATCTGTCAGGCAGATGGCATAGGAGGTGTTATGTAGGTCTAAAAGCTTTTCTATAATGCTTGTGTGGAATGCAATGTTGAATGATGTGACCAGATTGAGGTAGGCAGTATGTATCCAACTGTCCATTATCCAATGCCTTGGTGACCATCTTGAAGAAATCTGCCCAGTTGATTCATAATGACCTGCTGTTGAAATTGCCACCACTGAGCTGTTACGCCTGGCAACTCTTTCCATGGTTTTGCATTTCACAGTACTTAAGTTGTGAGTCAGTAGTTTTGCATTTCTGTGTAAGGCCTGCCCTAGTGCTGACAACTAAAATTTGCAGTCCGCCATTATTTCTGCACAAAACATGATAGTGGGGTACAAGGAAAGGGTCATTACAGTGGGTCGTATTGTCAGTTTCATGCTTTTACACAGAGTTACAGGTATACTGTTGCATCACACTGCTGTCTATCTTAGGGCCTGAAGCAAGGCTCACCCCTACTTATTCCTTACTGATAGCTTTGTATTCATGGTTGGCAATAATTTCTGAGAGATGTGAGGGTAGATGAAGTGAAATGTAATTTGAGTATCAACAAATGGCAAGCTCATTAGCTTTATTTCTGCATATAACCATTGCTCAGTCCATTCACAAACATGTAATCACCTCCTGGTGTGTTACCTTTGACATTGCTGACCGAGGAGATAAAACCCTTCTAATTATCCTTGGCCTTCTAGGCATCTTTCAGCTGTAATGCGACTCTGATAGACTGTATTTGTCCAGAGATTATGTAATTTAGTTTGATGAAAGACTTATTGCCATTCTGGATACTGGATTTATTCATTTGGCCCAAGATTTGTCATCCAAATGTTATACAAAATATATTGATTATGGTGTTTCAACAGTGTTGCTGTTACTTTGCAGTGGGTCTGGTTCTTATTTTTGGTACTGACTGCAACTGCCTCTGCATACACATCATTCCATCTTCATATTTAAAACTTCTGCATAGGTAGTGTTTTTCCTGAGTTTGAGGGTTCATCAGATTATGCCAGTGTGTCACTTATCACTAGAAAAATTGCCTGGAACTCCACTCCCACAGATTCCTGGGTTAGCTGAAGTCGCACATTTCAGTATTACTTTGAAGGATGCCTCTTTATGGTCCACCCTCATCAGTGATAACATTATAATTACATGGTTTAAAGTAGTACCGAACATTACTGATGTCTGGGGCAATGGCATGCGCACCTATACTATGTGTGTTGACTAGCTGGCTCATGGCATTTGTGCTGACTAAGTACAGGAATCTGTGCACCTGCATTTATTTGGCTCATGTCAATTACTTGAAGTTACCCTATATGTACAGCTTTGGTCTCAATTTATATTGTCTATAGTTAATAATTCAATTTCATGATCTGCAACCAGAAAGTCACTGCAGCCACACGGACAGTGACTTCTGCAGATCTGTTCTGATGCATAATTACAAATTTTGTGATTAAACTCTCTGCTTCCTTGTGCATTCTAGCACTCTGCTGCAGACAAGGTGTCTTGAGCAAGATATGTTTGAATATGCTTTATTTACAAACTCAACTGGTCTTGTGTTTTTCGTGTGTAACTCCATCCAAAGAACCTTATAAAGTCAGTCATGGCTACTACACCCCTTTCCAAGAGCAATCGTTCAGACAGTAGTTTGCACCACTGCTGGTTCCAGCCATACCTCCCATCTGTTCAGACTATTGACAAATATCTAGCTTTGTGCCTTATATTTGTGGTCTGCTCCTCATAAAATGAATGGATTTCTGTCACATGCCTGGGGTCATCTGAGCACTGATTTCAATAGATAATGGCATACAATTGAGTCACTTCACAACCACAAATCACGACGATAAGGATAGAATGGTTTCAGTGAAGTGGTGGTTAAATTGGGAGGCAATGTCTTTAGTGTTATTGTTGGTAGTGGGAGTTGGAGTGGATGTTTTACCTGGGTTAAGTAGAGAGTTGATGGCATGCCAGAACTTTTGTGGGGTCTCTTGTGTGTTTGTTTTGGCTAAGGAAATAGTTTTGTTTATCGAGTTTGGTTTGTTTTTTTGCTTGATTTCTTAGTTTGTGGT
Source organism: Protopterus annectens (assembly GCF_019279795.1). NCBI lineage: Eukaryota > Metazoa > Chordata > Ceratodontiformes > Protopteridae > Protopterus > Protopterus annectens. Next base: position 361,432,687 of record NC_056745.1, read on the forward strand.
AGTTTTGTTTGGATGTGTGTGTTATCTCTTTCCCATGCTTTCCAAGACTTATCTGTAGCTTTTATTAGTGCTTTTGTGTCCCTGCTTAGCCATGGTGCATAGTTTGCCTTTACTTTGATTCTTCTAATGGATGCAGTTGAATTGAGGGTGGTAGTGAAAGTGTGGTTAAAGTAGTCGACGGCTTGGTCTAAACCTAATGTTAGCAGTGAGTCCCATTTACATTGTCTTAGGATGTGATTAAGGTCTTGTATATTCAGTTTACTGTAATATCTAACTTGCCTAAAAATTATAGGGTTGTAAAGATCGGTGCATTTGCGTAGAAGGAATGTGGGGAGGTGATCACTTAGGCTGTCTGGTAGACATCTGGTGTGATGTTCTTGTTTTGGGTAATTAACTAGTGTCCAGTGTAAGATTGATTGTGGGATTTTTTGTCTACTCTAGTGGTTTCATGAATGAGCTGGGTAAAGCCATAGAGATTGATATGGTCCGTGCGGTTGTTGGAGTTACAAGCTAACCAGTCTGTGTTTAGGTCACCTAATAGAATGGTTTTATGGGGTAGTTTATTTGAGATCCATTGCAAGATTTCTTCTATGGTGGGAGAGTTGTTGCCTGTGGGGATATAACAGCAGATATTGATTTTTTGGTGTCATTTATGAATAGAGTTGAGATTAAGGTTTGGCATTTTGAAATGTGGGTAATTTTGGGGTTTT